>NW_022639494.1:1902159-1904585 GCF_010583005.1 Odontomachus brunneus | reverse complement strand
ACACACACACACACACACACACACACACACACACACACACACACAAACGTACTAACACGAGACAAAGCGAAGCACCACGCTCGACGAGCGCCGTGGCACTCCCTTACAGCACTTTTCGTCAGATCGCGGATTCTGCGAAGCTGAATTTTATATATCGAAACAAAAGCGAAGAAAAGAAAAGAAACAAGACAAACAATGAGGAACAATGAAATCGACGACACACATACACCTCACATGCACACATGCATACTCTCACAGCCACAGACGATATACAAAGAGAGAGAAAGAGAAAGAGAGAGAGAGAGAGAAAGAAAGGGAAAGGGACACAGTAACACACGTAAAACACACGTGCACACACATGCACACGTACACCCACGTACACGATATATTAGTGTCCCTCGGCAATATTTTGTCGGGCCGAGAGGCGTTTTTATAAGAATGGTTTTAGATCTCCGAACAAATTTTGCGATGCGAACCAAACGACTAACTAAACTAAAAATAAATATAGACTTTGACTCGGCCATACGTAAACGTAAGATAATAAAGGGGCCGCGCCCTTTTGAGATGCGTGAGATGAATATACCCGCCGTGTTTTGTCCATTGCCCGTGAGAGAAAGCAAGAGAGAAAGGGAGAGAATGCGAGAGCAAGAGTGGGAGAGAGAGATAGAGTGGGAGAGAAAGTCACAGAGAGAACGTGAGGGAGAGAGAGAGAGAGAAAGAGCGAGAGAGCGAGAAATACCTAAGGTAAATGAGAAATAATTTAAATAAGGAAACACACACACAAACTTTATATTCGAGGCAATATTTGTTACAATACAACTAGACGATAAGTTGTGTATAATCGGGGGCTTCGGCTGGTGGTAAACGGGAGGACTTACTCCTCTCACCTTCGAACGCCGACGACGAAAAACCGTCTCGCTGGAGCTGTCGATCGTAGAGGACGGCGTGTATCGACGTCGTCGGGGAGGAACGCGCGAGCGCGACACACAGCGGAAATAAAAGAGGTACTAAGTTAATTAACGCGCGCTTTCAGCGATCAACTGCGACGCGTCGGTAGTTTGTTATTTACACTCGAGGGCTCATGATGGTAGAGAGAGAGAGAGAGAGAGAGAGAGAGAGAGAGAGAGAGAGAGAAAGAGAGAGTTGGCGGGCGGAATGGGGAGGGAGAACAAGAGAAAGAGCGCATAAAGGCGAGAGAGCATCTCATACCGCACCGTTCGGCGGAATGAGACGCGCGCGAACGATTCCAGGAGAGAAAGAGCGCGCGGGTGAGTGTGGGAGCGAGGTGCCCGATACGGAGCCCCATTCGGCTTGGCTTCCTTCGCGAACGCGATCCTTCGATCGCGAGGAGAGGAGCCCGCCACACATGCGTTCGAAAGTGCGCGCACGCACGCGGAGATAAGTATGCACGTAGCGAGAAAAGGGTAAAGAATAGAAAGTCGCGAATCGCGTGTCGTTGCGAGGTATACGTCATGGAAAGGTGGTGCTTGTGTGTTTCTCCTTTTCCTCTTTCTTTCTTTCTTTTTTTTTTTCTTATCTTCGCACAGGCCGAAGTAATTCTCCCGTCGAGGGAGTCGGATCACGGCGAGGTATAATTCTCTCGTCGATCGCTTGCGAAATGCCAGGCTAGAGTAGGCAGTGACATCGAAAGAAAGCGCCTCTCCGAAGGGACCCCGCATGCGCGCGCGCGTCGCATTGTGTCCGCGCGAATCTCCTCTCCGCTGCTCACGCAGCGAGTTTGCACGGAAAACTAAATTGGACTATGCAAATCACTCCTTTTGCCTTTTTTCCACGGCGACGAGCGACAAAAAATTCCGTTACGCAAGAGATCCGTTAGTTGGCGATGACGCATCTTAGAGATGTCTGGATATACCGTACGCGCGCAGAACGACACGCGACCGTCGGGTACACGCTTTATCATGAAAAACGCGAGTCTTTCGTTACCGCAGCGTCATTCATAAAGGTATGTGGGACGCGTAGCCGTGTCTCTTTCTACACCTCCTCGTCGCGTAGTATGCGCGAGTAACTCGTGTACGCGTTAGTCATGCTTATACATCGTTGAGAGAGAAAGAGAGGGGGAGAGCACATAGCACTTGGATCGGCACCTATGGCGAGAGCTGTAGTATCGCACCACAGGCCAACGCACGGTGGGCACCATAGAAAAGATAGATTATGCGTGGCTCGCAACATTTGATACGGTATGCGCATCGAGGATCGTCGGGAGCAGTCTGCAGAGGCGTCGGGTTTCCTCCTCGCTCGAGTTCTGAATCGAGCGTTGATTAAAAAGCCCAAAGGAAACAAAGACGACGAAAAACGCGTACTGCCGAGTAGTAGCGTCGAGATCACGAATCGAGTGGCGCGATAAGGTGCTAATCGTGAGAAATTTCAAAGAGAAAATGTTTATTCTGCCTGCCCCCCCCCCCCCC
>NW_022639494.1:1900373-1902051 GCF_010583005.1 Odontomachus brunneus | reverse complement strand
TGCCCCCCCCCCCCCTTTGGCACTGCCTATGGCGTAGACTGTATCAAGATATATGGGGTTTAAAAAGGAAATAATAATTGATAAATAATTAATAACTGGGGTTAATTAATCCCTCTTTTATACAGCTCAATATTTAACAAAATCCAAGCAAGAGCAACAGGCGACATCGTAACTGGACATTTGTCTGAAATAATAAGAGAAAATGGCAGTTTCGATATCGCTTGAGTCGTTCAGCCGTTTATAATTACCGCAATTCGTCAGACGAAATTAACGTAGGAGGATTAGATGATTCGCGGCGGATCGGCCGCGTTATCTGCACTCTCGGTCTCTCGCCGTCATTTAGACCGGTTTTTCTATCAACCGCGTGCGTGCGTGCGTGCGGTCGCTGCAACTTCCCGCGCGTATTCAGCTTTCGCTGAATATGAATCAGGCAGGGTGCGTCAGTTCGACGAACGCAGCCGCGCCAGACGTGCAAGAGGGCCGACTTCCTTCCTGAACCGGCCGCTCTCCGGCGACGGCGGCGGCCCTCGCCATGCGCCCGCGGACGACGTTGATTTACGAGGTACGCGGGAAAACTCGAGACGACCCGCGCGCGCAGTCTCCGCCAATGGGTCCCGACCTCACGGATGCACCAGACAGATTAGCGGGCCTCGCGGAGATTTGCATTTTGTCTGGGGCCGGACTACTAGCGTATCGGATAGTCCCGGACTCGGAGAGGGCGACCCCACCCATAAAATGCCGCTGTGAGGGGTTTTAAGTTGCCCGGAGTTGCGCGTTAGCCTCCATCCTTCAGTCCTCTTCTCCTCCTCACCAATTCCGCGTCTCTAGGTGCTCCTTTTGTTTTGCCTCCCTCGGCTAGCCCTTTCCCCTAACCCTCCTCTGCTCTCTTTCGTTCGTTCTCTCGTCCCCCGGCTCCTTCTCCTCCATGCTCCCTCCGCGTCTTCTCTTTGGTCTACCTACTGCGCCGCCGACGCATCGAATTATCAGAGGTGTCCCGACGCTGACGCGTCATAAAGTGGCTGTGTACGCGAGAGCGAGGCGCCTTACGGTGTTACGACGATATGGATCACTGATGTCATACTGACGTCATCCGTCGTTTATATCCAGAGGTGACAACCCACCGTTGGCATCGGTGCAAGAGTCGATCTGAAACGACGTTCCGCTACCGCAGCGCGGGGGGAGGACGAAGAGGGGAGGTGGAGGAGGGGGGAGAGCACGGCGCGCAGGAATGTGCACGCGGTCGGCTACTACGGCGTTCAATGTCATCGTCGATTACGTTATCTCGATTCCTCAGCCGGCGATAGGCCGCACACGCGTGCGCACACGTGCGTAAGAAAGTGCCCGCGAAGGTTGATTGTGTACCGCGGATGCTTTGCCATTCTATAGATCGATAGTTGCTACAGATTTTCCATTTTCAGCAACATTCGTTTCTAGCTGCGCGTTTCTCTCATGTTAATTAATTTTCATATTAATTAATTCAGAAAACACACTCCCGCTTCTTGGATTAATCAACAGGCGTGAATAATGTATAGCTGAGACGAATGTGTTAGTCGAAAAGTTTGTAGCGCTGTCGATCTGTCAAATGGTTTGTTCTCCGTGGGACAGAGGGCGAGCGAGAGAGAGAGAGAGAGAGAGAGAGAGAGAGAGAGAGAGAGAGAGAGAGAGAGAGAGAGAGAGA
>NW_022639494.1:1868795-1899967 GCF_010583005.1 Odontomachus brunneus | reverse complement strand
GAGAGAGAGAGAGAGAGAGAGAGAGAGAGAGAGAGAGAGAGAGAGAGAGAGAGAGAAAGAGAGAAATCTTGTAGACGCGTGCATTTTTGGCGCCCGTCATATATTGCGCGGCCATCTTCGATCCTTCGGTGATCGCTTCGCGTCTTTTCTCTGTCGAAAGTGGCAATGTTCGACCGTCAGAACGTATTGCAAGTACATTATTAGAAAGTAATTTCGTGTCTTGGTATATGCTTGTGCTTATCGCGATCTATCGAGTCGGTGTCTCTTTCACTTGTTATTACCATCGACTCACTCAAATGATAATAGCATGGGACGATCGCCGGACTTATTAATCGGGAATTGAAAACACGGTGGTAATCAGAGGGATAAACAGACGATAACATCGAATCTTTGTAGATAGCGCGTGATTTTGTTAGTAAAGAGTGTGTATACATGCACGTTAATCCTGGTTGATGGTAGCACGATGCGATTCTGTTTCTTGCTTCTTTTTCTCTGTTTCTCTCTCTCTCTTTCTCGGCTCTCTCGCGTTGCCCCTCTCTTGCCCTCTTTCTTCCTCCTTTCCTTCGACCGACGGCGAGAGATTACGTAAGTCATCCGGTTTTTTTGCCGCGCCAGAGAGCGGAGTACCTGCCGTTAAATGACTTCTTCTTACACGTTAGTTCGGGCTGCAGGTAAAGGATATCCGCCTCGAGAGGTATGCGCTGCGCATTTCATACTTTGACGCCTTGTTCAATATGTCGAATGTGCAGCTCAATAAATCAAACGCGTGCGACAACGTGCGACAATAAATCACGCCGGTCGGAGATACTAATTCATTGATATGCAACGTATCGTCTATTACTTTTTAACATCCTAGTATAATGCCTTTCGGAACGGAGTCGTCGACGGGCTTGCTAATTATTTAATCAGCGTGTTATGGCGATGCGCAGTATTCCGCTAGAACGGTATGCGTCCGGAGGTAATTCATCCCGATCCCGACTTAACAGCGGCACGGCAACGCGTGCGTGGACGTACGAGAGAAAGCTCGGCGCTCAACGGCGTTGAATTATATTGTTAACCGAGACGGTAGGAGGATCTCGCGGAAGAAAACGTAAATAATGACGATGTTACTTCGCATACGAGAAGTAATTACGATGTTAGGGTGGTCGGGTATTATCGTGTACGGGATATTCCGCAAACTCCGGGCTTGGTTTTAACGGTGGATTTTTCAGCGGATTTCCACATGATTTAATTCCTTCTTCGCGAGAAGATTTCAGCGAAATTACAATTGTTGCGTGCTTTTGAGTCCAGTTCTAATTGAGATTCCAATTCAATTCTGATTTCGCTCTAACTTGACTTAATTTTAATTTCGTCTCGCAACTACGGAATTGCAAGGTTAACGTGGCAGCAACATATCGACTAGGGTTTCTTCGCTTTCATAGAAGACAAGTTATCCATATTAATGAATTCATTCAATTCAACGA
This sequence comes from Odontomachus brunneus, assembly GCF_010583005.1. Taxonomy (NCBI): domain Eukaryota; kingdom Metazoa; phylum Arthropoda; class Insecta; order Hymenoptera; family Formicidae; genus Odontomachus; species Odontomachus brunneus. The sequence continues at coordinate 1,898,504 of NW_022639494.1, read as the reverse complement.
CATTAATAACAGATAGCAAGATGTATTACGCCGAGAATTGAGATTATCACTTTAATATGAATGGTACGATAAAATCACTTGCAATTAATAATCGGCGACATACATTATTCACACTATGCATTCCTGCAGATGCAGATCACGCTCAAGCGCGATTTCACTTCGACAAAAACAAACAAACAAGAAATATGTATCAAAAAACATGCGACAGGTTTTATTCGCATTCTTTTTCTCTTTTTCGATACTAGTTTATCATCTTTTGCAATGACGTCCCCGCGTAAATTATTGTTAAGGGGGGAAAACATTGTAGACAGTCAAATATGAAAGTTTTTTTTTATGAATTTTTTTAAAGAAAATGATAAGCGTTATCAATAATAAGTTACTAGTCTTTTCCTATTCTTGAAATCAATCGAGTACATTTGTAAGATATTCCGAAAACCTTGCCTTTGTTCTAACAATCAATAAACAACTGTAAAATTAACGTGACATCCAATTTTTCTTTTTGGCCTATCTTTCTTCACAATCTTGTCACGTTAGTTTTACTATTTGACTGTTAGAGTAAAAGGAAAGTTGTCAGAATATTTTACAAACATGCTCAATCCATCACAAGTGAAATCCACGAAATTTTGGGCATACGTTTTCTCGTTTCTGACGTCATTAATCAAGATAGCCACGGTGAGAACACAGGAGGAAGCCTTAGCGAATCAGTATACTTCAAATAATACTTTGCACTTGACTACTGATGTGTCTATTGAAACAATAGCGACAGCAGGGGAGGGAGAAGTTTCTTCGGACTTCCGTTTGTCCATTAGACCCCTAGAAACGGCGCGTACAATGGGTAAGAAACCGGTCGTTCGGTCTCATCGCAGCTGATGGTAATTCGCCATTTGTCGCGCAGTCGATTTCGCGATGTGTCTTTTACGATCGACAGAGTAAGGGCGCGTTCACAACGTATCGCGTTGACTGAGAAGGCCCCGTCTTCTCCCCCTTTTCTCGATCGCGCCGTCGGCGGTTCTTGAGATTTGCGAGAATGGCGATCTCGATAAGAGGGTGAGTACGTCCGCGGATACGAAAACAGGATGACAATGTATCGTCGCGAAACGAGGCCGTCGCACTGCGAGCCTATAAAAATGCGTGGTACAACACGTGTGTGCCGTGTTAAAAAAAAAAGGCAGAAAGAGAGAGAGCATCGTGTGACTAACGACGGGCGGTCTCAGGGATCGCGGGAAGGACATAAAATCGAACTCTCATGCGCCGCGGCCTGTGGAGGCCCTTTACGACGATCTCGCGCACCGTGAATATATACAGAGACGTCAGCAGCGTGAGGCCCTTCGGATGGAACTAGGCAGGGAACGGTGTACCACGCCTCGTTCAACCGAGTCTTTCGGCCCTTTACGATTTCCTCGCGCTACGAAACCACGCCGACCCGATAACGGCCTCGACCTCGGCTCGTAAAGACGCTGAATTCTGTCATCGTTCGGGCGACCGTCCGTCTCGCGTCGACACGAAAAATCATCGGCGCCCCGATATCACTCACGATTTACGCAGTGGTTATAGCGCGCGCCTCTGTGCGGGCCCGATAAGGCCCAGTCGATACGTCAAATACGACGTGGAAAATACTAAAGCGCGAACGTTCACTCTCGGTGTCTCGCCGATAGCGAGCGCAGTTTCACGAAAAACGCAAGATTTATTTGTCGCGCTCTCCCGCGGGCGCTTTCGTATTTTCTTATCGCCTGTACGAAACGCGGAGATCAGTCTGGCGTGACCGTAGGTATTGTCGATTCTCGAACTAGAAACGAGATTGCTTCTGCTTAAGTCCCTCGTGTTTAACCGGCGGTTACCCGACGAAATCGCCGCGTAAGGGAGCGAGCGTACCGCGTTGGCGCTGCAACATTGGATGCCCAGCGGTGAGAGATTAACCCTTTAGCCTTCGTGTCTGATGTAAACGCGTGGTTATGCATGCTGCGCGCGGAGGAATAGAAAATCCGCGGATCGGCCTCGATCGATCGGAGAGTCGGCGATATGCCGACGCACGCACACACAATCAGAAGTGCGATCGAGCCGCGAGCACGTGGTGCTAGTGTGTAAAACGTGACTCGTTCATGGCCTGGTGGCGGATCGCGACGCGCGTACGTGTGTTTTGCGTGCACGTGTCGTCGGTGTTACGCGGAGCAAGCGACGTCGTCGTCGTCGTTGTCGTTGTCGTTGTGTCGCGGCGATCATTGAACCGGCTCGCAGCAACAATCGCAGTGAATCAAAGTTGTCGGTGGTCAGGCACGAACCGGGCCCCGCGCTCTCCACCCACGATATCGCGCGCAATACGCGCGTTCGATACGTAACCGATTTTACGAAGCGCCCGCGAAATGAATTTTTTGTTCCGCGCGTCGCAGACGACTTCTGCCTACGCGTCCCTGGCCCCGGCCGGCTGTGTATTTCGTATTGTTCCCTTTTGACAACGGCGAGACGGCGCAGTCAGTTACGAAAGAGCCGGCCGCGCGTCGATAGCTTTAGTGTAGTCCAAACGCGCGGATACTAGCGCAACCAGTTCGTTTTCGAGGTGACAAATGGCCCGAGATAGGCCGCAAAAAGCGCGTTATGCGCGCAACTGCATATTGGATTAAGCCGTCCGCACCAACGCACGGCCACGACAGCCTGTCCTGACCCTGCGGAACGCTCGAACCACTCGGTCAGTTTTAAATTCGACTATCTCGCGGACTCGTTATCCATTCATTAAAGCGAGCCTGTTATCTCACTGCTGCCCGTTCCCCGCGGTCTCGGTCCATGCATGAGTCATTGTTCATTCGAACGGTTGTTGTATATTGACAGTTTGAATGCTAAAGGGGTATTGAGCGCTACAAGATAATGTATAACGGTAATATCAGGCGATGGGGAATATATCAAATGAGTAAATAACATAAACAATGCTCCCGAATGCGTCCCGCCAATTGAAAGTCACGTGGACTCGGTAAGAACAATATGCAGATGTAGGCAACGGCCGAGCGATCATAACAGTCCTTGACGCGAGGCCTAACGGGTCGGAGACGTCGCGCGTGATTCCTGATTTTTTCCGGCGCGATCGCAGAATATGGAAACGCGTCCTATTAAACTCGTGCTACGAGACCTACGATGTAAATGATTTACAATACGCGGAGTAAGCTTGTGGAACAAGAAATATAAATAATTAGGCAGAGTCACCTCGAAAGTTGGTTTGTTCTAATTTTTCTCGTAGTCTTACATTTAATTCTTTGCGATAGGAAACAGGGACTCAGAGCCGATTTTCTCAACTTGTTGGTAAGCTAACCAACAGTTAAATTATGTTTGCTTTTGTTTTTCCTTCAAGTTGGACAAAAATAGACATATGATTTAACTGTTAGTTAGCTTACTAAGAGGTTGAAAAATTTGACTCCCAGTCAGCCAAGTAAAAATAGTTGAGTTGCAACAGTCGCAATCTTTTTTCGACAAAGTATAAACATCAGCGAAACGAGATATCTTATTTTTCTCTCTCGACCTTGTAGAAGACGCCGCGAGCTCTGGACCGCGATTTGTGACTCGGGAGTGTGTTCTTTCAGCGCCGAAATTTATCAGATATTTTTCGTCACATCGTTAATGCAATCGCAATCGCGAGTGAAGTGCGACCGTCCTAGTACAGAGACTAGATGCTGAGAACATCGAATAGATGCGGAGCGACGCGCGAACTCCATCGGGGGATCGGATTGGACGTCGTGGAATATCAACACGAATTGGCGAGTGCTATTCAAACGCTCACATCATATTAAGAGAGATCTGGGACTAAATGTCCCAGAATTTCAGAATTTTTCATTTCAGAATTTCGAAGTTACAACTTCTTATACAAATAATTGTTGCAACTGATTGTATAAACGTGATAGATTTGCGATGGAGAACACCAAATTTTGAGAGGCTCGAAAATTTATTTTATTACTACTAAATCAATTTTTTATTTCTTAAATGTAATATTTGGATTTTAGTAAAACTTATGGAGAAGTACTTATGTTCTAAAAAGACCACTTCGCGATTATGTATTCACTGTTCCCTTCAAGATAAATGCTAAAAAATAGCACATAAGCAATATACTACTAGGGCCATCTAGACCCGGTCTCTCTCCTATGTATTGCGTGCAGTGTGTAGACGTAAATCGCATTGATTGCTTTCGAGGAAAGTTACCAGGCGAAGGGTAACATAACAAAATCATTTGAGAAAGATCTAAGAAACACTGATCTGCAATAGCACGCATTTTCATTGTTTAATTGCAAAACTAACTAATTTGACTAATTTGACTGAAATGAAAGAAAGCTTGAAACTGAAGAAGTCTAAGATTTCTTATAAGTAAATCTACTCAAAAAGTACACTCCGATTTCTTTCTAATTTGGCACAGATATAGAAGTATAAAAAATATTTAGGTCATATTTTTTCATTTTGGTCTACTTTGAATTTCACAGGCAATTTAGCAGTTTATAGCTTTTTAATGTTTTCGCTCCTTTTATTAACAAATACAACAAAAATACATATAAATAAAATTGAATACAAGATATAATTCAATAATTATAACAAAATCGGCGCAGCTGAGACACGAACCATTCTAAATTTCTTTAGCTGAGATATTTTCAACTGAAATATTTCAAATCTGTGCTAAATTAGTAAAAAATAGTTCGAATCTCGGCCAAACCGAGAAATTATTCGTATAAATAATTTTTTTCAATTTTTTACATATTTTATTTAAACATTTTACTATTTATACACATAATTTTATACATTTGACTTCATATTCATAATCAACAAACCAAAAACACCTATATCTTGTATTTAATCTTATTTCTTATGCATTTTTGTTGCACTTATTGATAATAGGAGTGAGAACATTAAAAAGCTATAAACTGTCCGTTAAACTCAAAGTGGAAAAATATGACCTAAATATTTTTTGTACTTCTACATTTGTGCCAAATTAGGAAGAAATTGAAATGTAACTTAGGTAGATTTACTTCTTAGTCTAAGAATGTGATACTATATAACTTGCGCAAAAACTGAGAATCAAGTTTTCGCTAAAAATATCAAAAAATTAATACCCGGGAAAGTCGAAGAATTCCGTTGCGCAGAACGCCAGCGCGTTCTTCAGTATACGCGATCCTGAATCGGCCCTTTGTCACGTTTCATCGCGCACTTTCTTCACCTTCCACCCACACCCGCACGCACACTTTAAGTATCGTGTCAGGACATTAAGTATCTTCTTCCCTCGCGGTCGAAATAATAAACAGATCGGCCGCGGAGATCGCGTCGTCGGCGGGCTCACACCTGGTGTTCGCCGACGACGACGACGACGACGAGAGGGAGGACGCGAGACGACCGTGTATAACTTCGCGTTTCTCCAGGCCTCATCCTGCAGGATCGCGATCATCGTGCATCACACTCCGTCTTGTATATCGCGGCGAGCTCGCTTACCCCGCTCCGCGGTGTATCGGCATGAATGAACGCATCGCTCATTGCGCTCGCGAGCCGCGGCCTCAAGGTAGAGAATAGCAATCAGCAACGCGCGATGGATGGCGTCAGGTGGCGAGAGATCGTAGATGGGGACTTGTCTTCAGCCGCGTCGCCGTTGCCGGCCATGCGTTTCGTAATTGGCTGAACTCGAAAAGTACACTCAGCGTGTTACGATTCTCAATGTATTTAGTTAGGATATTCGACTGCTTTTATTTTCGTAATTGCGTCGAAATTTGCTCGCGGAGTTAGCTATGATAGGAAACAAGGTAGAACTACCAATCCTGTGTATTTAATCCTAGACTTTTGTTTTTTGTCTTAAAATACGAATGTTTAAATTTTCGACATAGAGCATATATTTGATATGTGTATTTAAACGATGTCCTCGAAATGTATGCTTGATTGCTGAAACTTCATGCGATAAAAAGTGTGCAAATCGTTTTGCAACAGAGTATATGACTTTTATTTATCAAGCTGCGATTGGGTTATTAAGTGCGACTTATATTTTCTTTCTTATTTTTCAAACTAGACAAACAACAAGGGATATATTAATTTTGATACTTCGCGAGGTTCTTTCTTTTTGAAATTCTCCCAGTGACGTTGGAAATATCGAAACGTTGAAGCTTTCGTTTCAGCTTTCGTGTTGCAACAAACTGTCCGACTCGCTAACAAGGTTGGCGCGATTTTCAGCGGCGAGAATAAACGCACAGCGCGAGCCGGCACTTTATCTCAAGCGTTCCCCGCCCACACCTTCGATAATGAAGTATCGCGAATTAAAATATGCGGAAATAACTGAAGATCAAGCGCGGCGAGATACGCCGCACAGTGGGCAAAAAGACTCTCGGTGGACAAATTAGTCTAGATGGTATAATTTTTAACCAATTTTAATCCCGTTATCTTTTTTTAATTTACTCGTTATGAATTGCTCTATAATTTTGTCGAATCACTTTTTAAAATTAGAGCTTCAATTCAATATGGCGGACACAAAATTGTCTTGGAAACATAAAAACTATAAGATATTGAATATGCTTGTATTAGACAAAATATATACAGGTTTTAAGGATTCTTAATTACATATATGAGGTCAAAATTTTAATTTCTTGCCACTTGAAAGGACCTAAACGACCCGAAACGTTTTACGACTTTCTGATATCTTCATACTAACAGTGCATTCAGATTACGTTTTTATTCACACATTTGTACATATTGCTTGTTAAAATATGTAAATTTCAAAATTTAGCTTGAAATTTACATATTTTAACAAGTAACATGTACTAATAGCATCTTTCCTTATCCTTAAAACCTGTATATATTTTATTTAGTGCAAGCATATTCAATATCTTATGATTTCTATGTTTCCAAGACCATTTTGAGTCCACCATTTTGAATTGAAACTCTAATTTTAGAAAGTGACTCGACAAAGTTATAGAGCAATTCATAAGGAGTAAATTAATAAAATAGGATTAAAATCGGTTAAAAATTATAACGTCCAGACTAATTTGTCCACCGAGAAAGCCTTTTTGCTCCACTGTGCGCGCCGGCGCGATACACCGAAACTGCGGACACGCTCGCGCGCTTACCTGAACATCGGCTGCGTTCAGTAGAGAAAGCTGCTTTGCAACTGTTGTAAAATTCGTAAATCTGATTGGAGTATGTTCTTAATTTTGGTTGAATCCAAGAGCATATACCAATCAAATTCACGAATTTTACAACAGTTGCAAAGCAGCTTTCTCTGCTGGACACAACCATTGCAACAGTTTTCTCTACTGGCCGCCCTAGGTCTTGAGCTAGTGCAACCAATTCAGGCAGTTCAGCTAAAACGGCCAGATCTATTGTACTCGCCTGTCCTAGTTCAGTTTGGTACTAGTGCCGTTTTCGTGCAGCGAAAAAGAAGAAACCTCAGAGTGCTCTGAAATCCTCAGCCATTAACGCCGACGCGCTCGCTGGTCGCGAGGAATTGAAGATACGCGTGATAATTTCTACGTGTCGTGGCCAGACCAGGTTGCGGAAGCGAGTGCATTATTGCACCGTACCGGGGCGGCTCGCTTCGGGCTCCGTAATTGCTCTCGTAGGTGGTGGAACGGAAGAGTTCGCGGCGGGGCTCGTAAAGCTCGCGGTTCACTATGCAGCGTGTAATTTAAACATTGCCTCACTTCTGTACGCAGCCATGCCACCCGCATTGTGAACTCTCAGCTCGGCCGCGTCGCGCTGGGCCGGCGAAAACGTATATAGCCGGCATAATGGCCCGCTAATGGTAATAATGGACAGTTTGATCAAACGCGAAGGCCCGGAACGACGATGACGACGATGGACGGTCGTCCGGCGTCGAGAACGCGGGCCTCGAGAAATTTCACGAAAACCACAGAGTTACTCAATTCGGGGGTACTAGGACTCGTTATTAAGTACAGATTATTAAGTACCGATCGATCTCGAGCCGGTTATTAAGCAATCGCGTTAGTGCACCGTGTGATTTACTAAAATACCGGCAAAATAATATCGTTAAATTAAAATCGTCGTTACGTTTAAACGACCCGGGGTTTTATCGGGCACGGCAATCAAGCATCCAGACGGTCTAACGTAATCTCTTTAAGGACGTCGGCAAAATGAAACGTGAAAGAGGTAAAGAAGAGAAGAGGCCGCGGGATATGTATCAAGAAGCACAGAGGAGTCACCTTGAGCGAGCAACGCGAACGATCCGCCGACGCGCCTTTTAAACGCGGCATAGGAGAGCTGCCGATACTTAACGCGCTCGTAAATCCGAGTAATTAGCGGCTCGTTACGGATAACGAAAGCGCGGCTAAATCCTACATCACAGCGCCGGAGCGACGTCGGCTCTTGCGCGCGCGACCGCGACCGAGAATTAACTCGACTATAAATTTAATTGTCTCGTGGTCCTGCTCAGGCTGATCCCAATCAGTCACCTGGTTTGTATCAGACGATGTTATCGGCTCCTGATAAGTCATTTAATACGACTCGGCAATCAGAACCTTATTAGTAATGATTATTAATAATTAAGACCTTACCAATAATTAGGTCCTGATAACGTTACCTTGTGCATAAACCAGATAACTAATTGGAATCAATTTGGTCAGTAACATGAGAAAAATTTCTTACATGCAGGATAGTCAGAAAGCGTTGAAAATCTGTTGCAATTGCGGTGAGTCTACTCGCGTCATTTTAGCGGATACGCGAAGGAACAGCCCATCTCGACGTTGAATGAACGAACGATTTTATCGATAATCCACGTAACATTTGTAACACTTTCCAAATATTTTTCTACCGGAGCAACAATTGCATAATTGCCTTATAATCTTTTTTTTTTACGCCTATGGGAATATCGGTAAAAACGCGAACAGGTTTCTGGCATTGTTGTGTTAGTCGTCGCCGTCGGCGCCGTAACTTGACGAGAGACAGAGAATTATCCAAGAGGTGTGTGCGCGCATTATCTTAACGCAGCCGCGCGCGGAGGGAGATGACTCATTACGCGTTGCATTTTACTGCAAATCTCGCGCGTAAATAGTTGTCCATCATACGCAACATCGATCTCTTATCGCCGATATATTCATATTTCACACTCATCATCACGTTAGCGAACGCGCATGCATTGCATATAGAACAAACGGCGCGATTACATGTCGTTTCCTCGCACGTCACAATGTAATCGTTGATCCGCTCGAGTTTTTTTACTCGCACGAGGCGCCTCTACGAGAGCGTTTTTTTGCGCGGAGGGAAGGAAAATTGCTTGACTTTTCTTCATCGCGACGTTGAAGTAAGCACACCGCGGGAAAGTATCTCTACAACAAAAATCAGTCCGATCAATTGCGCGCGATTACGATCTTATTGGATCGCCTATAAATCACGAAAATATACGAGATCGCCTTTGCTGTTCGCGATTTCGTTATTATTCGCAGCATCACAGCGAGACTCGGGAAACGTGATCGGATCGGCGGCTGATAGTTGGTCAGGAGAACCCGTTGGGAAACTAGATGGGAATGCGTATAAGACTGTGAAGTTATATCTCGCGAAGTCTGGTTTACTCTCTCGCAAGCTGTCGTTCTCCATCTTTCCCTCTCTCTTCTTCGCCTCTCTAGCGGCACACGTTCCGCGTCGCTCCTTCGGTTGTAACTAAGTACGATTAACAAATTGCCACAAAAAGTAACCCCGAGGCCTCGGCCGGATCGCTCGATGCTTCAGCACCGACGACGTGTGCGCTACGTGTCGATATCTCGTCGCGAGCTAGCGTAAGCTAGACAGCGGACTTACCGAGACAGGTTCGACGTTACAATATTATTAAAAAAAAAAAAGAAATAATAAGAGAGGTTCACGGAGGGCATATGAGAAAGTTGCGTCAACGCGACGTCATTCGCGTACAGAAAAAAATGTTATGCAGACGAAGAAATTACTTGTGTGCAGAGATTCAATATAATGTCGGAGATACGTATCACGATTGACGTATGCGGATTAATTACGTTATAAAGTCAACTATATAATTATTGGATTCTCTTAGTTATTAACTCTAAAAAAAATTAATGGTTTCTCATACGACTACAGCAATGCAGTGCAGAAACTTCTCGTTCCTGTGATTCCAAAATCTTCACTACTAAATCTCTTAATAGACATGCCGCAGGTTGCAAAAGAAACCAGCTTTTTCCAGAGTGTCAATGGCTACATGGAGAGAATTTTACAGTAAAAATTAATATAGAACTTTGTAATCGAGGAACAGATTGATATTCTGCAGTGACTTATTATCCTTTTATTTCATGTATGCTATTTACAATTTACAAGCTGGCATGCGTTATTAAGAAATTGCTGCTTCTAGCAAAATTAGCTATGTTTATAAACAAAATTGATATTACTGACAATCTATTCTCCTTCCGTGCAAGAAAAATGCTAATATTTGTGTGATTTACTTCTAATTACAGAAGAAATTAATTTTGCTTTATTGTGGGAAACTATTAGAAGAGAAGGGATTAAAAACACTAGAAAGGGCAGTCTAGGAAGGACTAAACTGCAGTCTATTTTCCCCGCGCAATTAAATTTTTGGCGAATTTTAGTCGACGCTAGTTCCATCTAAATAATCACCGGACAACAAAGAAAGCTACAGCTCATAACTCCTGGCATTAGATCAACGTTTAACGTTATAGGGAGAAATATTACTCTATTGTGTACGACTTGTTATCGTAAATCGAATCTCAATATACCGGCAGATACCGACGTTTAACCGACAGTGATTGTCTTTTCGCGAAAGGCGATTCGCTGCGGAAAAATGGTCGTGTGAAACGAGAAAACGCGCACGATAAATTCTCGACTTTTAAGATGTGCGTGTACAGCAATTCCTCGATGTGTCATGCGTGGTGCGGCAGTCTGAACGCTGGCATAATATTTTCATTTCACGCTGGAGTGCCCGTCTGTCCCATAATATGTCCAGTGAACCCTGCTGAACCCAAAACCACAACCCAGTGCGCGTCCGAGTCACTCTGTCGGGGCCCTCTGTTTCTCTCTCTCTCCTTTTATTTCTGTCGTAGGACGTAAGTCACTCGGTGACACTAAGAGACGTACAAAAATTCCACCGCGTCGATGCACCACGTCGAAAGTTCGTGTTGCGCAGACTAACCCGCGAGAGAGGAGAAGGCCGGCACATGTATATTATACGTGTCTCGAAGACTGACGTTAGGTATCAAAGTCGGCGGGAAAAAAGATGACAGCCGATGTTCTTGAAAGAGATCGGTAATTTCGGAATTACCTGCGATTAAAATCGGAGAACGTTGAAACGCGCTCTGTCTCACTCTCGCGCGCGCGCACGCCCCCGTCGACGGAATTAATACCTCATAATGATTATAACCGGGTCGAAATGAAAACCTTGCGGTTGCCGGAATCTAAAGCCGTTTCCCGGCGGGTCGGCTCGACCTGACAAAAGAGAGGAAGGTTTGCCTGAGCGTTGTTTGACTCCTCCTTCGTCCGTTCCTTCCTTCCCACCTCTGTGAGGTGATCGCTTTCGTCCCGTACATACGTGCGAGGGGAGTAGTGAACTCCTCTGTTGGCCCTCTCGACAAGGTGGTGCCACGGTGAGAACGAGCGTACCTACGTACGTACGCACGCACGCACGCACGCACGCACGCACGCACGTACGTACGTACAGAGAGGAGGAGGAGGAGGAGGTGCACATTTGGGCCCCGGAAGACGACCGAGCGGCGTTGACGACGTCGCCGTCGTCCTCGTCCGCTGCTGGTCGCGTCGTCGCCACTTTCAGCAACGATGGGGACCACCTCCGGGGCGCGCGAGTGTTTAATAAACCGGTTAAGGCCCGTCCCCGGATCTGTTTGCCTTCGGCTTTTGTAACTTTACTAGTGTTGTGACTCGACTCGGGGCCTACACGAAAAAAAAAGGGTCCGCGATGGTACCCGAGCAAACAGTCCGTGTGTGTCCCGTATCAACACGACGCGCGTCTCTATCGGCGGCCGTACCTTCCATAGAGAGCAGGAAGAGGAGGAGGAGAGGAAGGTAGAAAACGGCTCGGTAACGAATCCAAATTTGTCGTGCAAGAATTAGAGTTACCCTTTGACGAGCGGGTTTCATTATTGGGGTGGAATTGCGCAACGAATCACGGTCTAATGGTCTCGCGAGTGTGGCGTTCAAATTATTCTGTAATAATATTTAGGCTCGTACGCGGTAAATTCGCTTGCGAAAGAGTAGACCAACCTCTCGTGTTTCGTTCTACGTCCACCGTTCGCCGTGAGCTCGGAAAATCTTACTTTGAATCCTGACTGCGCGCTGCAATGTTGTTGCGAATAGTTGCGCGTAATGTGATCGCAGTGGACTAAACGCGAATTAATTCCAGCGATTATTTACGAGCTGAAAATCTACGTGAGCATGACGAATTAGGTGGATAGCAATGAGCAAGACTAATTGGAAAGTGGCGGTGATGCGGAACAGCGGCATGCTCGCGGTTGAAACAAACCGCCATTTATTCTGCGGAAAATGGATAAAATATAGATAAATAGACGTGCTCGCGGATAAATTAATCATCGCGCTTGAGATCGCGCAAATAGGATCGAGAATATTGTACGGATGATGGCCAACGACACGAAATCCTAGATCTATCGACAGCTGATATATCTTGCGTAAAAAATAAAATAGATGTCTCTTGGTAAAGTGGCCAACTGTTCGGTCGAACTGTTTATTTACGCAGAAACCCAAGTGATAAGTGTAGATTTCTGCTTGTGCGGAGAGTCAAGCAGATCGATAAGTATCGGAGTATGTGGGGGAAGGTCCTAAACGAGAACTCAGTTATCGATATCCATGTATTTATACGCGCCGGTGCCCCAAGACCGAAGCCAAATAAACACGCAAGCAACCTAATCTAGCGCACTGACTCAGTTCACCGCTTAGTCACTAATTAGTAGATAACAAATTTTTCAAGCACGCGCCGCGAAGTATCGCGTTGATCTCTGCCGCAACGCGAGATCTCTCGAACGACGTATTGCGTGGGGAACTTATTTTTCTGCCGTGTGTAAATAAATAATACGCGAAAGAACGCATGTCAACACACACGGCGTCCCGGAGAAGCGTGTGTGATTACGACTGCAAATGAGGTAAAATGCGCTGCGTGGGATGAATGGTTGTATTATTATCGCAAACAACGAGACTATAAATCTCTCAGGTATCAGTCTTTCAGAGCGTTACGTTGGTGAGAAACGCATGTATTGTTATCACCAGAAAGTGGAGCTTAAATTTATCCGTCGCACAAGATTAAATTAGTATAGCGACTCATCGAGTCGCTATGTCGACTGATGTTCATTTCAGATATCTTTGCGTCGTGCGATTCTCTCGAAATTGGCGACTTTAAGGTATATTAATATTATTCGTAACATTGATACTAATTACCGATATTGCGGCCGTTCTATGACGTAATTGCCGCACTGGGAATAGTTGCAAGAAAAAACGCACGAGTAATTTGTATTTATCAACTTGAAAAGTACAAGAAAATAGAGTCTTATCTAACAAAGATAATTTCAAAGATCATTCATGGATTTCTCGAGTAATATTAAACGTGTAAATCTTTTGCCGGTTAATTCTGTGCTGAGAGAACCTTAATGAGCGGAATAAGATTAACACAAACTCCAATTTGAAGCTGCGGTTTTCAATTTACATAAATTCCAATAATACGCCGCTCAGGTTATTATGACTCGAGATAGTGTTTTACACGAGGGTAAATTATTCAAATGTACGTAGTTAGCGTTTATCGTGCAATTGCAATTACGATATAAGAAGATGGCCTTGTGTTCTTTTCCTACGAGTGCTGGGATTCGCGCAAACTAGGATATTCTCCGGCAGAACCGATCCTGTTTGAAGGAGGCGCGAGAACGTGTTGAACAAAGATTCTTCGATAAAATCTACAAAGAGATGCGTTCTGGTAGATGGTTGCAGAGAAATTAGCAGAAGCGGAAGAGCCAACTTGTGTACGCGCGTCCCGTATTTTATATCGATTCTCCGGGATCTGTCCCGCCATTTCGCACTTGATGATTTCCTTGCAAAACGTGACCATTTTTCGCGGCGTCGGTTTCACGGACGAGATCACTAACCCGTTCGGCGCAATCGATAAAGATAACAAAAAATCGATCAACAAAGAGCGCGACGCATTCCTCCGCGGTCTCTTGTTGCTTAACGTAGCACGCGTTCTCGCAAAACTCGCGTCCCGAAAAACGAACACTTGTCGTCGTGGATTGAGGCGATTTCGACTTTCCCGAAAGAGGCCCTCGCGCGGAGAGACGTCAATGCCTGGAGCGAGATACGCAAATAAGCCGCGAGAGGAGCGATGTAGTGACACACGCGCCAACGCGCGCGCTCGGTGCAACATCCACGACCCGTTTTCATTCGTACGGTGAGTGTTTGCGCGACGAATGCCTCTTACTCGCGAAACGACGGTGTACCAAAGCGAAATATATATGTATTGACAGATAGAGTTATATGCGTTAGAGAGAAAGTGGATAGAATTCAGCAATGTACACACACCGCCTTAGTGTGGCGAGGGCGAACGCTCCGGCCACCAGCAGCTCGAAGATCATCTCTTCCTCGTCCTCCTGCAGGAGAGTCCTCGGCTGCTCCGGGCGACAGTTTCCGCTCGCATCCACTCGCTCGCTCGCGTTCCCACCGCCTCGGAGATCGGCTCGGCTGCACCGTAGAAGACGACGCTGTCCGTTGCCTCGTCCAACCGTCGCGTCCCGCTGCCGGGGACGAACCGTCGCGCGCGCGCGGACACCAACAATCGAGTCACGATCCGGAGTATATCGCGACGAAGAGACAGAGAGGCAGAGAGAGAGAGAGAGAGAGAGGAGAGAGAGAGAGAGAGAAGGACCGTCAGAGAGTAACGAGAACGTGTTCACCGGCGGTGTGGTTACTGCTGCGCGTCAGATGGACGTCAGAGTGACATAACAGCGCACCAGGAATCTCCACATCGTCGGTGTGCTCACGAGACTCGGATCCTGATCGGCACGGCCGTTCTCCGTCGGGAGATCGGCACGACGTGACGCAACAGCCGACCGTCCACCTGTGCGCCGCGATCGGGTCGAGGTAGCCGCGGTGGACCGTCGCGCCCGATGACATCCGAGGGCCCTCGCCGGTTGCTCCCTTCGACGCGTTGCAGACTCTCCGAGAAGAACCACCGGCGCGGTTGACCATTCGGCTTGCCGATCTCGTGGTGACTGAGTGGGTCCCCCGGTTGCGACTCCCAGTTACTCACTCGAGCTCACGGACTCACTACTCACCTCGTCCTCTCGCTCTCGCGCTCGTTCGCTCGCTCACCGCCACTCGGTCCCACCTCCCTTCCTCCTGCCACCGCTGCCTCCAGCCCCCTTCCGTAGCCCCACCGTAGTCCTCCGATCTGCCAGTACGTCCTCCCTGTCCTCCCACCTGCGCGCACGCCACCCTCACTGCGCGACCTCCGCGTGGGGAGCGGTACTGTTCGTGGACTGTGCGCGGGCTCAGGACCCGCGGGCCACATCGATTTCATTACACGTGTCATTAAACTCGCCGGTCGTCTCGCGAGTCCGATCGATCACATGATGGAAACCGCGAGATCGCGATTGATCACTAGATAGATGGAGTCCAAGAGGATCTGTTTGAGAGGGTGAGGTTCGGCGTGTCGACGCTGAGGCGGTGCGTGTACCTTTGAATCGATCGTCGGCTCTCGTAGGGCACGTGACGTATTTCGGACAGAGGGAGAAGAGGGGAAGAGCTCGTTATGCGTGATTGAGGAAAATATGGGAAACCGTAGATATTTTTACACATGACATTTTGGCGAACTCGGGGAACCGACTCATTAAACACCAGGATAGCCGGTAATGATGTACGTGGGAAGGAGGAAAGAACGATTAGACCGGAATAGACTTTTTCAGGGGAATACTCGCGTTGGTCAAGGTCGACGGTGCAGATAAGCGAATTACAAATTGAACTGTCCAAGTAGTCGCGATCGCATCTAAATTAATTTTGAGAACTTGATGATTTTGAGAACGATAAAACACATGAACACACATACTAGCGCTGTTGTTCCGCCTCGTATTTGCCGAAGGCACTGTAACTAGCCGATTGCGGGTGAAGATGTGAACACTCGGGGAAATAACCGCGTCCAGGTACGCGGAAACCGATCGTGGAAACAAGGAAAGTAAGTTTCTGTGTCAGGCACGCGGCTTGTAAATCAATGTTCAACGGGGAGGAGGTCTACTCTTGACGGGCCGATGACTAAGACTCGTTACATTATGTATGTCTCCGAGACGCCTAATGTGCAGTCTGGCCGGTACTTGTCTTGATGTCTCATCCTCTGTGTAATTGGTCAGTCGAGCTGTGTTAAAATTCAAATACTTCACGGAAAAACACGATAATCGCTATGACTTTCGTCACTGTTTGCTCTGTATCGCGATTGTCACTCTCGCGTATCGAAAAGTCACGTCACTCTCATCGTCGCGAAAATCAGCCTCGCATGAAAATAAAAGTGAAATTTATTGCGCGGCCGCGCTGTTCCGCAAAAGTTTACGAACAACGTCCGACTCGAAGATAACACGCGGTACGTGTGCGATATTTTAGTTTCGTCGCGGTGAGTGGCAAAATGATTTCGCATCGTTCGATACGTCATTGATAAGATTAGATGAGTTATTCGCGCAATTTCGCTTCGACTCGATTGGCCGGTCAAAATTGCACATTTGTAAACGATACTGTCCATGATGTCGCAAACATAATAAACATCTTGCTAAACGGGTAAAAGCAATTGCATAATAAACCACCTACTTAGCTTACGTCATATTGAGCAATATTCCAGTGTTTTACAATGTTAGGCATTAATGAAAATAATAAAAATTTCTTGTGACTAAAATAATTAGCAAATCGATCATCAAAATTAATCAATCGTTATGTAGTCACGAGTAATTTAATCGATGATTTAATTATTTATGATTTTATAACAAATTAGTAAAATATAATTTTACGATGAATTATTTGTGATATATGACGACTGATTAAATTTGATTGCTGATTGCTTTGATTCACAGAGAAATTGCACTGCTCCAATCAATTTTTGCACGTACTGTCATTGTATGTGAAAGCACTTGCGATCGTCTCCGGTACGACGTAAAATAGTAGAAAAAAAGTTAATATTTTAAATTTTCAAATACGCGACATATTCTTAAGTTTAACATTCTTAAGTTTAACGTCGTTGGAGAGCAGCCGCGAGACTTTCCGGACTCGTATTTGCTCGCTCCGATTTCCGGTGGCTCCGTCCAACACCTATCGGCTCGAATCAGTTTTATTAGTCGCAAATATTTGCAAGGTGGTTCCGTGCGCCCCGTGGCCGACGAAGGGGCCCGGTTCCATTAACGCGTGCAAATTATTCGAATATTATGCGCTACAAATTAGACGGCAGCGCCGGGCATGGCCCTGCTGCGGGCCACGTCGGTGCTCCGGCGAACGCCTCGGGATTTTAATTTAACGATGTGTGCGCGCGCGCGGTCGCTTAACTCGGGGCCCAGAAACGCGCGAGCTACCCCGGAGGATCCTACCGCAAGGGGATCGAATTACCGCGCCAATTATGGTGTCACGTCGTTAATTGACCGGTAGTCCGTTCCTACGACGAAAAGGCGTCTACACGCGAAAAGCGAACACTCCGACGATGCGCGTCCATCTCGTTAAAGTAATATCAGAGAGCGCGTCGCGATATCCGGCGCATTCTGATCTTCTTCTCGTGCTCCTTTTTCCGCGACGAGCGAAAGCGTCCTTTTAATTTCTGAAAGTTGAACTCGATTTTTGGAAATTCCAGTTCTTGGCAATTGGCTTCCTCCTGCGGACGAGATTTGTTGAGATCTTTAGTTTCAACATTCCTTCCGCATTTTTATTTTTCATGTATCTTTTTATTTTTTTTTATGGGCATTATACGTGTATTTGTGAAAACAACGAACACGTGTTTATCTGCAGGAGAACTTCTGATTGTTCTGTGAACAACGGAAAGATCAAGCCGCGCGTATTTGTCGTCAGAATGAGAAAATTGGGAATTATTCCAGCAATACGCCGTCACTTATATAGACTAATTTATTCGCCGCCCCTCATGCCACAAGACTACAAATACGAGAAGAGCTCGTAAAGAAAGCGGAAAGATACATAAGAAATGAAAGCACACCATGGAAGAAAGACTGATAACGTACAAAGCCGCTAAATTGAAGCGTCAACGAACCGCGGACAACAGCGTTTCCGCGACATTTGTCAACGAAATGAGGAGTATTGTGTCGTATAGTGTAATGGATTATACATTATTACTGTGCATTATCATAATGCGTTATTCGCAACTAAAGAGGTAAGAGGTAACGCTAGGGAATACAAAGTACTCACAGAAAAAAACACTGAAGATATTATTTGCTAAAATATGGTTGCCGCAACAAATTATCAATGCTAATTTTTAGTCAAGCATACAAAATGATTGCAGTAACCATAATGTTCTGAAAATGATATATTAGGTTGGTTCTTCTTACAAGTAAACCTATCTAAAAGTTACACTCCGATTTTTTTCTATTTTGGCACAAATGTAGAAATACAAAAAATATGTAGGTCATATTTTTTTATTTTGGCCCACTTTGAGTTTCACGTATAGTTTATAGCTTTTTAATGTTCTCACTTCTACCATAAATAAAAATGCACAAGTGCAACAAAAATGCATAAGAAATAAAATTGAATACAAGATATAGGCGTTTTTGGTTTGCTGATTATGAATATGAAGTCAAATATGTAAGATTATTTGTATAAATAATAAAATGTTTAAACAAAATATGTAAAAAGTTAAAAAAATTATTTATACAAATAATTTCTTGGTTTGGCCGAGATTCGAACCATTTTTGACTAATTTAGCATAGATTTAAAATATTTTGGTTGGAATCTCAGCTAAAGAAATTTAGAATGGTTCGTGTCTCATTTACGCCGATTTTGTTAAAATTATTTAATTATGTATCTCGTATTCAATTTTATTTCTTATTCATTTTTGTTGTATTTTATAATAGGAGTGAGAACATTAAAAAGCTATAAACTGCCCGTGAAACTCAAAGTGGACCAAAATGAAAAAAATATGACCTAAATATTTTTTTTACTTCTACATTTATGCCAAATCAGAAAGAAATCGGAGCGTACCTTTTGGATAGGTTCACTTGTTAGCTAAACTGTATGAATTGATGCACACTTTTGCGATAAATTAAAATGAGACAAATATATTTTGTTTCACTCTAACTTATTGCACTAGTCTGCACCAGTTCAGGCAGTTCAACTAAAAAGAATAGACCTATTAACCTTCTTTGTTATTTATACTATACGGAGACAACTACTATGGTTGCTATATCCACATATGCTACAGTTAGAGAGAAAATTTATGTAATTTTAAGTGAGATAGATATGATATTAAAAGTTGCTGTTATTAGATACCAATCTATACAGTTCTCACAGCCATAGTTCTTATTATATATAATATTCAGTTAGTACATCCTTGTATGCATAGTTGTCTCAGCCAAAGGAATGTTGTTGTCTATTTGTCTGTAGAACGAATATCATTTTTGGTTGGAAGATTCGTAGAGTTTAGTCGCACCGTACAGCACTGAGAGTACTGCTCAAATACATATGGATAGGCAGTAAAGAAGATTAGTGTACCACTTCCAGAGTACTATAGTTGCTATAGTTACTGTAGTTACTGCAACCATCTTATATGCTTGAACGAAAATTAACATTAATATTTTATTATGGCAACCATATTTAGGCAAGTCCTTAGTGTTTTCTCTGTGTAACTATGCATTACGTCACAGAAACTGTGACTATAACAATAGTATCGATAGACATATAACAATAGCAACTTTCGGTGCATTTGACTTTAAACTGTATAAATTTTCTTTTTAATCGTAGAAATTGTGCATATAGCAATCGTGGCAGTTTTGTCCGTGCAGGTTAAAAATAGGAGAGCAATATACAAGATTGACCGAGAAAATCATTAATACATTGTTATCTGCTTATAATGGTAAAAGTTTAACACACTCCGCGTTATCGGCAGGTTCAGGTCTACGATACGTTTATCGGGCGTATAAATACTCCACAACGTCATGCATTATCTTTCATTGCGCATTTGCATGTTCAACACATTTAGCCGTTTACGTGTTCGCGCTTTATCGAAACGGCATCGAAAGCGGCCGCATTGACGTTATATGAAGTTCTTCCGATAGGAATCGATAGTGTCGAGGAAAAAAATAGCGACGGGCTTCCCCGAGCTCCTTGGTTTCTTCATTTTTAATGTTTTCATTATATAACGCGTGTGTGTTTCCGAGCAAAGCTGACAGGCCTTTTTTTCCGAGCAATCGCCGCGCTTTGGTAGGAGAAAATGGAAAATATTCGTCACGCTCGGCTAACTCCTGAAATCGGCCGATCTGTCGACACGACGTGCGTTTCCGAGTTTTAATCCTACTGTCGATAGTAAAGTCGAGTTTTTGCCGGTCGTTAGAACGGAAATGCCTTCCACTCTTGCGCTACTTGGTCCTTGGCTCGGTCCAGTTATCATTTTTCTTTTTTCATTCTCTATTCGCTGTCCCACCAGCTTTAGCACCACTCGATTCGATTGGTTGAATGTCGTTGCTGACTGTTCCCTTCGATTGGTCGGCATCGAGACTTATGAACTTATGTGCGCAAATAACGTGCCTGAGCTAAGTGCAGTAGGAGTGAACGTTGCGAGGAGCTCTCTCTGTCGCGCTCCGTCCTTCCTGCTTTTAATTGTCGCTCTTCTCGCCCAAAAGAGCATCTCATTATGCTCTCGAAAAATGTTTCACGATACGTCGAGAAAAATAGTCTCGCACACGAATGATTAACACATGAAACGACTTTCTCGAGTAGAATTATGAAAAAAAAATTTAATCAGTTGAGTGCATTTCCGTCGCGCACTTGGCGTGCACACTAGAGTAGCTGACGTCTATATCATTCGAGAGTGCCATCATCAAATTTATATCATTCACATCTACTTGCATCGACAGAAAAAGCGATAACAGACGATTAAATGGACGCCACGAAGATGATGATTCATAGTGATAACCCGTTTTGTTGTACTTCTAATTAATTAGTCGATAGTAATTCCCTATCGCTATCGCTATCGATGTAATATGCCAGAGTCCAAAGTGCTTTTATAGACTATCTATACTTTGTTCAATATCTTGTCAATAACGCTCAGGGATAAATACTAGAAAGTTCTGGAAAGACTTTCAGATTAGAGTCTTCTGGAGTCTTCTACATTCTAGGAAGAATCTTTTGCCATTCCTTCTCTAGCGTTTAACATACCCCGTTTTTCTCACAAATACGCGAACAAAACGACCTTTTTTGCCCACGTGACCCGATCTATCCTAAATAGCGCGCTGAGGGCGACGTGGACAGAAAAGCGGAAAAATGATCGAAGAACGAGCGGACCGCGCGCATGTTCCCTTCGTCTTCTCTCTTGTTCGCAAAATCGCTCGCATAGCTGCCGCTGACGGGCGTTTCTCGTGCGGCGCGGCATTCCGCGGCTCGTCGCGCAGAAAAACGGCAGACGAAGCGCCTGCTTTCTTTCGGCTCTCGTTCTCGCTTTCCAGAATCAACGCGCGAACAAAGGCACGGCGAAAGATCGCCGGGTTGCCGCTGGATTACACGAGCGCGACCAGTTCCGGAACGCTTTTCGCAAGACACCGTGGCCGAGCGGCGGGCGATTAGCCGCAGGCGTATTTGCCGCGCTCTGATACGAGATGAGCCGTGAAATGAATCGGTTCCGTGAAAAACAGAGATTAGAAGCGCCACTCCGCGGAGTGCCGCTATCGCATGAGGAAAAAGGGTGCAATCTACGCTTCTTTCGGCGAACACGGCTTGCCCGCGAAGCTACTACTCGCGCGATGTGTCGCGGTTTAAATGAGAACGAAATGCTATTAGAGAGAGAGAGGGAGAGCTTTTGCTGAAAAATTGCGAGCGAGCTTTCTTGTTGTCGAAAACGGGACCCGGTGTTATCAGTCAGATTGCGGCTATTAATTAACGATAGGACAGATAATAAGTTATGTATATATGCACGAAAGGTAATTATCATCGGTCGCGCGGGGCATCGCGTAAAAATCGCCTGGTTGAGATGTTCGATTGGACTATCTCCTTTAATTTGTAACTCGAGAACGTCACGTTGCAAGGACTCTCCGATGCTTGACCGCGCTTGTTTGCGCTCGCGAGAGGGTCAACGAGAACGTCATCGCCGTTGTAGCGCGCCTTGTGACACCTCCGTCAGTCGTGTCGAATTTTCATTCAACGCGTCGAACGCTCATCCCGACGTGGCAGGTACCACGTTTCTCCGAACGTTCGTCCGAAACCGAGTCCGAGCGTGAGTCATGAAACTCACCTATTCGCATTCTCCGTGTTCGACGTTAATCCACTTTGTGACCCAGCAGCAGCAGGGACTTTGCACTTCTCGATCTCACGTGTCCGTAGGACGAGCACACACGTGGAGACACGCACACGCGCGCGAAAGCTTAAAGCGGGTCACTCGAGCGATCGAGAGTCGCGATCGGCGCACGCTCCGTAAGGACACTCCCGCCGTATCGGTTTAATGAATGACTAGACTGGAGTGGAACTATGAATGAACCCCGCATAGCACTAGAGTACTATATAACTGTGTGGCACTATATAACCGTTGTGGGCGGTTTCCACTCTCAGCCAATAAGGTCCCCTTGCGGTGACTTGCACGCGGCACAAGACGATTATGTCCGAGCGCCGTAATTTTTTCTTTCCCGGAAATTCGCTTGCATCAAAAGACCGCCAAACGCGTGTAAATTTGATAAAATCTTCTCTACGTCCCTGGGATAATTGGTCTTTCGTCGCCGGTGGTAGTGTTTCGTTGCATTAGAAATGATTGTCTCTGAACTGAGATAGGACCGCGATAATATTTGGTTGATCGATAGGTTTATGTATCAGTCGCTGCAGTTTCCTCGACTTTACCCGAAATATTTTAATTTATTTTACGGACACCTCTAACAAATATAGTAATGAGTTTCGTTTCATTTCTCGGCGTGTTTACTTCAAAATCAGCGACTATAGAATCGAGGATCTGTGGTATCAAAATTAATAAGAAAACATAAACGAGATTTCTTGAGAACGAATGTAACGTCAGTTCCGGCCAAAATCGTAGATACATATTTATCATTGCACAATCTTGAACAGGTTGAATCATCCTCGAGCTGAGTGTTCGCGCAAAGTTCTACAAATACGCTATCTCGTTATCAGTTACATCATACTCACGTATGTTGAGTTGACTGAGCTCCGTAGGTATGTCCGATGCACGGTCGCAGTATCTCGCACAGAAAATTGAGATTCGCTTAATAAGTAAATACTCCATTATATAAAACTTTCTTAATTATGCGCAACCTTGATCGCTCCAGACTATTGTGTATTGCGATGCCTGTGTAACGAGTAAAGTGCACGATGATGCTCAACTAGCGAGTTGCAAGCGCGATGTCCCTGTTATAAGTGTCGCGGGAAATTATTATCGACATACCTTTCGCGATAAAGTTCATTTATCTCTTACGCGGAAATTTTTTTCCGAATATAATATCGCACCAGAATGGTAACAACAGGTACTGTATAAAGCAGAATTGCAAAAATATCAGGTACTGTATAAAGCAGAATTGCAAAAATATCAATACAATTTGTCTCAATTTAATACACACTCAAGTGCACTATTCATCCATATCTATCTGTATTCGGAAATGACACACAACTTTTATCATGATGTCATTCGTTTCTGGCATCACAAATTCGACATAATCGACGATATACAAGGAGCCTTAATAGAACTCAGCAGATTGAAAATTAAATTTAATTGAAACCAAATGAAAAACGGCGCAATGTTTAAGCGCCACCGGCACTTGTAGTGGCGGGGCGATTTTTCTCTCACGAGATCTCACTTCTCTTGAGAGATGCGCCACGTGGTGGGCCCGTGGGATCCTCTCCGATTCTATCGGGAGCGCCGGTGATTCCCGAGTCACGGCTGCGGGAACACAGAAAGGGAATGGCGCGCGAAGCGGACGCAAGGTGAAGTCGGTGGGTCGGTTCCTCAGACGCACCTGATCCCTTATCTGATCTACGGTCTACCGGCGCGGCATATAATACAGGACGCTGGACGCGATCGCGTTGTCAAAATCTATCCCGGGCAACTCTTCGGGGCCCGACCCCCGTGGCGCGTTCGCCCATTGTTGTTTCGTCCGGGTCCTACTTTCTGAGTTTCGGACCCCGAAAAAATAGCGAACGGCCTGCTATAATTTATTAATATCTGGAGGTGAGCCGCTTCTCTCTCGACTTTGTAGGCAAATGTCATGGCGCGAACGTGTCGTTTCCGCTGGTTCCCATGGGAATGCGCCGTTCAGTCACGTGCGCGCTTCGGGCACGAGGACGTCATTCAGATCGGGGGAGAGATTCTTCGCGTTCAGGTTGATTACACGAGAAAGCGGTCTTCTGAATGCTTTGGGTCGGTGCAAAAGGTTTGTCGTATACTTGTCAAAATAAAATAGAAGGCGTCCAATTTTGAAGGATTATAATAATGTTTACGAATGGAATGAACAACATCGACTCGGTAGAGTTTATGACATCTAACTTCATCATCAAGCTAAGATTTTTTATTTTTTTTTTAACACTCAATCCCGTGAGAATTTAATGGAAAAATGATAAATCTTTTAAATGATAAATAATAAAATGTTTAAACAAAATATGTAAAAAGTTGAAAAATTATTTATACAAATAATTTCTCAGTTTAGCCGAGATTCGAACTTTGACTATTTAGCACAGATTTGAAATATTTCGGTTGGAATCTCGGCTAAAGAAATTTAGAATGGTCTCAGCTATGTCGATTTTGTTAAAATTATTTAACTATATCTTGTATTCAGTTTTAATTTCTCATGCATTTTTGTTTCTCATGCACTTGTTGATAATAGGAATGAAACATCAAAAAGCTATAAACTGCCCGTGAAACTTAAACTGGACCAAAATAAAAGATATGACCTAAATACTTTTTGTATTTCTACATTTGTGCCAAATTAAAAAGAAATCGGAGTGTAACTTTTGGGCAGGTTGTTAGGAAAAAAGTCGAATTCTCTCGATGCAATTGCCGTGTTTCGTGCGTTTGAAAATGCGCGACGTTTGTCGCGACGGAAAATTACATCTGCCGATATAATTGCCCGCCGATTCCCTGCGCGTTAACTCGAAACGACGCGAGGTCTTGTATTTTCTGTCGTGTGATCGCGATTGACCAGGATTCAATTGCTCACGGAGAAGAAGGCAAGATCGTGGCACTTAATAGATTCCACGAACGGATACGGATGACAGAGGTATCGAGATAGTTTGCGAAAATGCGTGCGTCTCGCACGCACACGGCATCGACTGTTCGGTTAAGACATCGTCCGGCAGCTAGACAGGTTGACAGGGGCTGAACCAATTACACGGAATATTATCCCGCCGACGATTTGCACTCCCCTGCAATCACCGTGATTAGTGTTGCGCCGACACTCGTGTACACGCATCTCGTAACGGCGGCTAATTTGTAAACTCTCGCGCGTATTACACGCACACACACAGGCGCGCGAGTAACTTACATAATTAGATAGGATCGTTCAGTCGGATGCGAAAGAGCTGTCGCGAGTGTGGCCGATGTGAAGCGTAACTGCACGCTGTCGCGGAACGACCATTCGTACACGCACATACACTAACTCGCCACGCGGGAGAAGAACTCGGCCGTTTATCTCGCTCGATTCCCGGTTTTAACGATTGTCACTGAACCGCGCGAGCTGCTTCGCTACTCGCGAATCGCGACGGACACTCGGACGTTAGCTGGTGAATACGCGAGACGTTATCTCGGCACGAACGAACGACCCGTCTTTCACTCGGATTGCCGGTTTAATTGGTTGTATAAGGCGGGAATATTAATTAATTTATACACAAATTCACTCACTCGGGAAATCAATCGGAGGATCGGGCGCGAAGACATGTTCTGAAAGCCGTTTATCGCCGATCATGCATATATGCATGCACGCGCACTTGGACGTGCGTATGTGGGTGAGACAACTTGTTCACAGATATTGCAGAATGCACTCTCGATACACGAGTATCTCGGCCGAGAGTAGCGTGTCTGGAAATGGCAATTGAATATAGAAATCGCCATGGACGTGCCGAGGTCCACGATAAATTTTTCGAGAGCATGCCAAACTCTCGTCGGGTGATTCAAAATGACGCGCGTTTGATTTATCGTGCGTCCCGACGATGCACGTTGAATTCCGCGCATAGCAAAAATCGCGAAGTCGTATCGCAAAATCGCGGTCGTAATAATTCCCAACGCGGCCGCACCGTCTTTCAGCTCCTGACGTTCCATGGCAGGTAAGCGGCGAGCAGGTAGGCAGGTACCTACCTGGAAACAGGTAACTACTTATTGTCACCTCTAACGAGGCCGCGGCAAAAACTCAGCTATTCGCAGGTGGGAATGCTGCCAGGTTATGAAAGTATCAATTACCTTCTACGTCCAGTTCCCTAATGAGGGGAACAGAACCACGGATTACGAGACTTCGCGAGAGAGTCGCGCCGCAGTCGCTGTTCTTAGATCCGTTTCGATTTTTTCCCTTGATTGCAATCGTCGAGGAGCCAACTGACTGATAAGATAAGATTTGTCACTCGCACGTTTCTTTTTTTTTCCTAATTTGCGCATCTTATGATGCCGTGTGATTCAATGCACAGGACATCAAATCAATTTCACATCGCACTACGCCGTTAGTTTGTCTACTCGATGATATATGAAGTGTCCTATAAGCGAATTAATATTCACTATATTCGTTATTCAATTAACAAAATATTTTTTGTATTTTATCAAATATAAATTTAGCCTTTTGTACTACTAGGAATTTTGTACATACTAGAAAAGGAAAGGAAAAGCATACTGACATGTACACAAGGTGATCCGGAACAACTTCCTGTCTTTGAAATGACATGTTTTCAAACGAATTTTAAGACGATTTCTTCTCTTGCAAAATGTTATCCGAAGCTTAGTTTTATAAAAATAAATAGTTTGCCTATTACGGATCAGATATAGAAAGTAGGCAGGGACGGCACAACTCACCGTCAGATATAGGCGTTGACGTTGAACGCGTGTTGCGATGAGAGCTTATCGATGCATGTGATAACATTCTATACATCATTTTTATAACTTCCGTTAATTATCGTGTGTATCGTATCGAGTGCCGTCTTGTAACGACATATTCTCGTTCGAGAATATGTCGTTTCAAAGACAGGAAGTTGTTTCAAATTACTCTGTACAAAAACAAATTAGCAAAAACAACAAAAGAAAGAAAACAGAAGCAAATTATATATTAGCGAGAATATTAATAATTCTCACTAATCACCATGTTCTGTACGTATTAAAACTTTCGATGTTGTTAAAAACGAAAAAATGACGTGTAATTTAAGCAAATTGTCTGTCAGCGCGTATCACTAATGTGACTTCGAATCACGAATTTCGGCAGCTTCGAGTTTTCCTCCCTGTTACAATGACGCCGCCTTTGTTTTTCGATTTTGACGATTGAAAGTACGTAAGACACTATGAAATTCTCAACGCGATCGTAAAGGTGACGGGTGGTAACGGTGCACAGCCGCTATTTCAACCAACTTACGTAGGTATGGCGCGAACTCGCGAGCGTGAAAACCATAGAAGGCGGGATTCGACGCCGTATCCAGTGACGTCATTTACTTTTCTGGTGCCCCATTGTTCACAAACAAGCGTATATCGCACTAGACGAGGAGGCAGGCGAACGAGAGTCATTGCGGTTCGAACAGCGGTAGGTTCCTGCGGAGGAAGGTGGTAGGTTGGGACACGATCCCTGCGTTGGTCGCAAACTAATCAATAAACGTTATTGGTATTGGCAATAGCGCTAATTGAAGTCGTGATGTATTGCGCGCCCGCGATATGTTATAACATGAAATTAATGGCTAATATTATAACAACTTGGGGTTGATTGGTGAATTAATATGCTTGGGATTAATTAATTAATCGATTAGTTAATTGATCGATAGAAGTGTCACGTTTTATTTTCAAACGTAAAGCCCTTTCGGTTTTGAAAGTCTCAGCAAGCTCCAACGACTCAAAGTGCAAAGAATTTTTACCGTATCAGGACGATACCGAGATCGACGTCGTGGTGGCGCGTCGTGAGAAAGGTCGTTCGAAAGTTCTGAGATCCGCGACACGCGCCTCTGATCCAGAATCGGCGGAGACCATGACCATGGTAGCGGTGATGTCATCGTCATCGGGGACTTTCTCTTCCGCGAACTTTCGTACGCGGGCGGTATCTCACCGTCGAAGCATGGAGGAGGAGGTGTACAGCTCCGGCTCCGGAGCCTTTCCATTCATGAATTCAGCCTGTCCTCGGAGGTGGGAATAGTTCAATGGTGTGTAGGAGATAAGAGCGTCACGTGTGAGAGTGCGAGATTGCGCAGACCGAGGATATGCAGATTTTAACCGCGTGCACAATGCACTTCGCGACAACGTTAATTCCGTCGTTCGTCCGCGCTCGCGGTCGATCCGCTGAGGTCCGCTTGTTACTGATGATCGATCAACGTGAGACAGAAGCGAGTTTGCGCGTCTTCATCGTCGGCAACGCGGGCCATTAATTTCGCGCTTGCTCATCTCGCGGACAGCGTCAATCCGTCGCGACAGAGTTCATTGAGCTTTTTACGAGTCCATGTATATGTACACACATACATGCGCTCGCGCAAATCGAGAAGCGTCTCGACTCTTCCTCCTCCCGCGCGGACGAACCCTCGAAAATACTCACGTATCTAATCGTAAGTGAAAAACCGGTCGGAGAGCGCAGAGAGAGAGAGAGAGAGAGAGAGAGAGAGGCAGGGGAGGGAAGCTTGGAACGAGCGAGCAGTAACTTGTCGAGCTATATGGAACACGGACCCGCTTTTGAGCGACTCAAAGTAAGAGAATAATTCTCGGTGTTTGCTGTTGCGGCTGCACAAATGCATACGCACGTCCGACACATCCTTCATTCGCGACGCGTCCAAGTGGATAGGCCGAGTTTTACGATGACGGAACTGCTATCACGCCGCGAGCACGGTGGTCGTCTTTCGGCCCGTCTCTCTCACTTCTTTCGATTACATCGAATACCAGCGATATCGGACCGTCATCCAACATTCTCGATACCTAATGGCTCGTATTAATCGACCCGGTGCAGCGATTATCCGCGTCACCGGTCGGAGAGGAGAGTTGACCGAGGCACCGATTACGTGACTGAATTAGGTCGCCGGCGGCTGCAATTAATAACGGGATGACACGTCCATTAGCCCAGAGCCGACGCGGGATTGTCTGGATGTCCCGCTGACAAACTTCCACCCCGCATGCATACATCTTCATAAATATTCTACGGTTTCGTATTACGAGGGCAGGATCAAATATACATCTCGTAGCGCGCGTCCTCGCAATTTGCTTTAACTAACGAATAATCTCGGACAGAGCAATAGAACGGTATGCTCTCTCGGATCGTCTGAGAATATTCAAGTGACTATGCTGCAACAGCTATGAAATGTTTGCATTAAGATATAATATTCAAGCTTTTCAATCAAAACATGGTGAAATATATATATATATATATATATATATATATATATATATATATATATATATATATATAT
>NW_022639494.1:1864572-1868500 GCF_010583005.1 Odontomachus brunneus | reverse complement strand
TCAATCAAAACATGGTGATATATATATATATATATATATATATATATATATATATATATATATATATATATATATGCTCAAATGCATACTCATATATATGTAGACAGGTGTACGTAAATTTGGCGGCAAATTTAACAGTCGATTTGCAAAAATTGCATCTCATGAATGGTTCTTGCATAGCATACATATTTATCACATGAAATGACGAAGTGAACAAACGAGAAAAATGATGAAAATTTGCTGAAAACAATGCCACACAAAATATAATATAAAAATACGAGTGTAACTTTTCGAAAAGTTACATAACTTACATAACTACTTAATAGAACGAAAAATTTACATTATTGTACGATGTAAATTTAACGATGATTAGTCCAGTGCAGTATTTGTTTAATTAGTGTAATAAAAACAATTGTAAAATTCCCGATTGCCTTACGTCGTGATATTCATGAAAGTCTATCGACGAAAAATGCGATGGTCTTCCGATAATGCAATCATTGCTCCTTCTATTAACGATACATGCTCGCCTGCATTGTCATTACCGCGAGATGAATAAAGAGATTCTTGCAAGATTCTCGCAACCGTGCGCGCGAGAAACTTAATCATAGGAACAGCCGTACTTTTAATTGGCAGCAAAGAGGAGCCCGGCCTACGTAACGTTAATTAACGCAAGCGTATCCATCGTAACGATGGAAAATACGACGGATATAATTGGCTTGTTGTTATAATCGGCGAGATGCGCCGTCCGCGCGCGCAGGATTCGCACAGGTCGAAATATCTGCTTTCTTCCGCTGTCGTGCTTTCTTCGTGTCGTCGTGAGTCCGCGATGGAGACGACGAGTCTTGATGCTAAAAATAGAAGAGAATTAACGCCGCTTCTCCGCAGGTTGCGGGCGTTCCCCGTTGTGTGCGGCAGGTTGCTCGCATGAACGAGCGACTTGTCACGGCTCGGCGAAGCGTCCTTGCGTCATCGTCGACGCGACGTCACGATGACGTCGCGCGACGACGACGACGACGACGCGCGCTGGATCGTGTCTAAATATTTGCCCTCGATCGAATCGGATCTTCCGGGAAGAGAGCGCGCGCGGTGTGTGATGTACAAGCATACACCGCTCGCACACCCTGCATCGCCATAATTGAAAGAGGATTGACCGGAAACGACGTGACACAGTTATCCACCTACGTCCGTACGTTTGCTACTTTCCGCGTAAGACGCAAATTACCGCTTATCTGCGACGATCTAAACGCACCATTCCGTAGGAAATCCCCGACTTCTCGCGCGCGCGCGCGCGCGCGCCACGAGAGAATTCGTAATAACGTCATGATGATAGCCATAGGCGGTACATACCAGCCGTTCCTATGCAATTTGATATTAAATCCGTATCTCGCGTCATTCAACCTCCAGCAACGCCGCGATCGCGATATTCAGCTTCAGTATTAGAGTTCTTTATCGTAATTTATCCATCATCAACGTGGAATGTCTCTCTCGGGTCGAGCGTAGGGCCTCACATGGGTGACAAATCATTTATTTATAAAGCTGTTTTTAATGTGATGTTCTTCTCCCTTTTCTTCTTCCTCTTACACGTAAAACGTTATGTTAAGGCGAAACGTGACGTTCACAACACCACATTACGCTTATACATCACACAGCGCAATATTTTCGTCCTGCTAGAGTTTCCGGCGATAAGATGCGCTTATTGAGTCTGTTACTGCATCGATACAGCAAAAATTTTACATTGTATGATATAATATAATTTTCTAACCTCTTGGTAAAATAATTAACAATTACATCATATGTCTGTCCTTGTCTAATTTGAAGAAAATGCAAAGACAGACATATGATTTAACTGTTAGTTGACTTACCAAGAGGTTGGAAAAATCGGCTTTTAATGTTTAATTCAATAAAATATATTCGGCTCATAACAATCGAAAAAAAATCGCAAAGCTTTCATCGTCGATTTTCTCACGTGACAGTCTCGCGAAGGTCTACTTGGGTACGTATAATCGAGCGCGTCGACTCGCTCGAACGTGAACGTCCGCGATCGAGGCTGCAAATGCTCACGTTTAGATGCGTAAGTCACTCGTGCAAAACTGGCCGGCTCAGTGCCTGGGTCGACGTGACTGCATAACGAACGAATCCCGAATGGCATTGTGTCGCTGCAAAAAGAGCACGTTTAGAGCCTCCTTTTACAAGACCAATAAAGCGACGGGCGCAACGCGTGCGCGCGCTCACGCCGTGGAACGAATTAATTCCAGTCGCGGCGGCAAGCCGCGGACCGACCGGTCAAGACACGATCGGTCGTCTTGGCAGTACACTTGACAGTAGCCGCGATCCTTCACGATCTTCACAATTGATCGGAGCTTCCGTGAGACTCCACTTCAATACAACGGCTCGATTCTCCGCGAGGCAGAATACGAGTCATGGGCGCAGGGGCGGATTCACGCGCGCGGATAATGCCGTGAGATTTACGACGATGGACACGACGACGACGGATCGGCGTATACACGATTATTCGCTAATGCCCAAGTTATTTCTCGCAATAAAAGCTCGATATCGGCGTAATCTTCCGCGCGATCTTTTGCGCGAATTGATAATAGCTTTTAGTGTATGAGAGTCGCGTCTGCAAGGCGCGCATAAATATTGCACAATAATGCTCGTACGATAAGAGGAGAGCCCGACGATTACATCGAATAATATACGCCGCTAATATATCGAGATAATCACGCTTAGCACAGTTGGCGATACCTAATGACACGCGCGAGTCAAATGATTCGCATCCTTGTTAATAAATTCCGGTTATCCGTTATTAATACTCGATAACTGGGACTGAGTTAGTGCAGAAAATTTATCATTTTATTGTCGTAGAAAGGTTGGATATTAAAAAGAAAACGGGTCTCTTTAAATATCCACTAAGTCTCTCGATGTTTGTCTTTTTTTGTAAACATTATTAAATCTTTGACATTGAATAACATAGTTTTCTGTTTTTGTTTGACAAATCTTTGCACTAATTTCAAGATAACATAACTCGCGTATGAATGATTCTTCGGTTTTTTCGAACGTCTCCGCGGCTCGGCGAGCTCGGCGAGTTTCGACCTGAGTTTCTTGTTGCAGAAACTGGTGTCTCGCGTATCGGCGGGCTCCTTTGTAACTATCGGGTCATCGGCATTTTCGCAAATGCATTATGATAATTGTGAAATAACGAATTTATAATTTGCACAAATGATACATGATGGCTGCGGCCCTGCAAATTATACGGCGTGGCAAAACAATTTCTGTCTGTCATTTTCTCGCGCTCACCGCTCCGCGCGGTGGACCCCGTTTTTTGCACTAATCGTCGAAATTATCCTCGTGAGAAAATCGCGAAAAACGCCGTGCTCCCGCCCTCCCTACCTGCTCCCCGTCGCCCGCCCGTGGCCAGGTCTCTTTCTTCCTCGACTCGACTCCTTTTCATCCTTTCCTCGGCGGTGCCGCCGTTGCAAAAGCGAATACGCATAATGATACGTCATTTCGCGGGGATTCCTGCTCGTCTTGTTACTCATCGTTTATTGGTGCAAATATTACCAGACACCAGATACAAAAGCGACGGTAATGACTTTGGCCAAGAATGTTGATGACACGGAGATAACGTTTGTTTTCGCAAGAGATGCTGGGCCCCTCCCCGATGTTATCTTCGAAATCTGTTCCTTTGTCTCTATCTTAATTGCACGATCGCCTGCACCGGTCGCGGCGTGATCGAGCTTCTCTCTCTCATCGTGTTGTCGTCGTCGGTCCCGGCCGACGTGCGTCCCGGGCCCCGTACGGGAATAAGATGGCACCAAACGTCAAAGACGACTGACGTTAGTCGGTTACCTTTATTTTTCGGGGCAAGCGGGACCTTCGTGTCGCTTTTTTCGTTTCTCTCTTTCGCTCTCACTCCCCCCCCCCCCCT
>NW_022639494.1:1858702-1864368 GCF_010583005.1 Odontomachus brunneus | reverse complement strand
TGCCCCCCCCCTCTCTCTCTCTCTCTCTCTCTCGCGCGCGCGCGGGTGTGGGCCGGCTGTAATTACATAGGGCCCGCCGGTCGGCCGGAGAGAGACTCCCACTTGAAACACACATACATGCACGCGCA
Source organism: Odontomachus brunneus (assembly GCF_010583005.1). NCBI lineage: Eukaryota > Metazoa > Arthropoda > Insecta > Hymenoptera > Formicidae > Odontomachus > Odontomachus brunneus. The sequence goes on along the minus strand of NW_022639494.1, from coordinate 1,864,240 downwards.
GAGAGATAGTGAGTATTAAATATTAATATGTATTTAAATAAACCTTCAACGGAACAAAGACGCTCCTCTAACGGAGCCTAATATCCGGCCGCTGTCTTCTCCGAGGTACGGAGGTCGGTGAGTCGAGCTCTCTCGTGTCGGCCACGACGACGACGCGTGCACACGCGGTATTTGCACTTTTGTCGTCGGTATCGCTGCACCGTTGCGAAGCCGACGCTTCGCGCGACGTTAGGTTTACGTCTTTTCTCGTCTCGGGATCGTGGATTTTTATTGCACGAAGGGATTTTGCGGCGGGCATGTTAAGTAACGGCGATAAAAGACTCATGCGTGCGCGTCTCCCAAGACCTTGACGGTAGACGACGGGCATACCAGACGTAATAACGAATAAATGAATGGCAGATACGATTTATGTTTGTATATGTGTGTGTGTGTGTGTATATATACGTGTGTGTGTTTTTGTTTGTGTGCATATATGTGTATATAATAAAAGGAGGGAACGATGCTTTATTCCTTTGCGACATATTCCGCTCGAATTCAAAAACATACGTTCCGCGCGAAAAATCGACAAGTCATCCTTCGACAGGATGATTGCACGCGATCTTGGGCACGCAAATCGCGTTCTCCGGTGACGTTCTAGGAAAGACCAGCGGTCTCACGGAATAACGTGCTGCCGCGAATAATGAGCAAAATAATTGCATTATGCAATGCACTCCAAATCTTTTATCAACAGATTTCCCGCGTTCTCGCCGTGCTGCAGAAATAGACGAAATCACGCTTGATTTTTATGCGCGCGCGTCATCGTGATGCGAGCGACGCATCATCGCGAGTCTGCGTGATAATACGTAATTTCCGTGCTTCTTTTGTGCTTCAGGCTTCCGTGATTATATTTATTTAGCTTAAACAATCGTTCCTTGGCACGATTATCAAGATCACTAGCATCCCGAACGTAAATCTAACGACGCTGAACATCCGCGCGGCACTAGATAGATACGGGGAAGTGCAAATTGCACGTGTCCGCGAATTCTTAGTAATGATTTCGCGACAATTAGATTTTTACTAAATTCGTACGTAAGCAATGCTGCTATTTGATGCGCATTAAAATTACAGCACCGGAGGATATCTTTATCTCATGCGCGTAACGCAATACGGAAGCTAATACTTTGCGAAGAGATTACTATTTAATGAAGAGATAATTCTCTGCAACATCATTACTATAGAATGATTGAATGACTGATTATCAACTACGCGTTGGAACTTGTTCCGCGAGGCGTCCCGATTCACGCGACAAATCACCGACCTCGCCGCGCGTTTTGCGCGAAATAAAACCGAGTCCACCGAATACCAGGACGCTAATTAATGCAAATGCGCCGGCAAGATCGAACAACCACGTTTAGCGTTAAGTGCACGGCGCGGGGCTCGCTATTTAACCAGATGAGCGAGTGTAGTTGATTAATAATGTACGATTTCTCCTGGTTAGAGGCTGTATTCCGGCTCGTTTGTAAGGAAGAAACGGAAACGCGGAGCCAGATGGCGGATAATCGGAGAAAGCTGATTGGGAAATTTGCCGCGATGATAATTGGCACGCCGTGCTTTCGTTCGTTCCTTCTCTTTCTTTCTTTCTTCCTTCCGCGGCTAGCACGCTCGCAGGCACAACGGCGAGCAATAAGAGTAGATGTAATAACAGTTACTGATGGAACAGCAAATAACACGTTGCCGATTCGGTACGGGACTATTGATTTTCCATCCAGATGCGATCGCCACGCTCGCTAGAATGTATCCGTCAGATTATCGGCATCCCAGCACGCTTGTCGATCGCGCATATTCCGGATCGCGGTATGACCGAAAGCTACTATTAAGCTCGTAGAAACGAAACAACAGCGCGTAATAATTGTCAATCCGACGACAAATTACTCTCCCGTTTAATGTCTGAGATTCTGGACTCGTAAATATCCGTTTCAGAGGAGTATAAAGTAAAAAAAATACCTAGGCGTGTAAACGCCAATCTTTCCATTAACTCTCTGCAGTTTCTCCTTCGTTAAGCATAAAAATTTCAGCAGGCGTGTTGTAAATTCGTTACGAAGAGATATCAGCTTGACATATTATAAACCTCGAAATGTTGAGCAACCCGCACAGTTAATATGGACAATTACTCCCATATCTGGGAGAATCTTGCGAAGTTTCTTTGCGGGAAACGGCGGTGTGTTCCGTAATGTCACTTGGTCGTCGCACTTTCGTACAAACGCATGGACACACAGTGGTCGGTAAATGGAGTGCTGATTTTCCGCCGTTCTGTCGGCATTCGGTATAAATTTCACGGTACAGAAAGAGGCAAGAATGTAGCCGCGAGTTCGGCAGAATCTGACAAATATAATGAGCTATTTACGGACGGTTATTACGCAGTGTCCTTTCGTCGAACACAACAAGGCCTGTAGGAGGTGACGTTGATACCGTGGCGCCTTAAGGACCGCCTACAATGGGATTGGCAGCAAGACGTAAGCAAATTGATTGACCATAGTCGATTATTCTTGTAATAAGATTATTAGTCAATTTGCTTACTGCTTACATCTTACTGCCAGTCCCACTGTAGATGACCCTTTACGATCCTGTACGGACGGCATGCTCGCCGACTAGACTAGTGGCCGATGAGAGCGAAAATCTGGAGCCACCTACAGTCCTGGTAACCCCGCTGCGTGGCGCTGAAAGTATGCGCCGTATGGTGAAGCAAGGTAGTAGCATTGATACAGAGATATGTAAATTAAGATCGAGGCAGCGGAGTATATAACAGAATGGTAGAAGGAGCAGCGGGAGGATGAGGAGGACAAGGAGCTACGGCCGCTGGGTGCCCCCTCGTGCGTGCACGCGCGCTCGCAAGGACTAAAGGATGAGCTCGGATAAGCGTGCATTTTATTGCCAAGACGCGCCCACACGACCTTATTAACCCGCTAACCGTGACGTCACGTCATTAAAATATTCCCTCGCTCACACTAGGCGATTCTGCAGCTCCGCGATCTCCAGCAGCGACGCGATATAACGTATTACTTCAGCCGTAAAAATTCACTCATTCGCGTGCGCTTATTTGTTGTCGTGGTTCCGTAAGATGAATTCGTAAATTCGCGGTCTTCTCGATTTTACCGTTACCGTGGGAGAAACGTAATATTGTAACAGGCGCAATATTCCACATGCAAAATTAATGAGTTGTAACAATTACTAACAGTTACTACAATTATAACAATTACTACAATTATTAACAGTATTGACTTGCAACGCGGCAGCGTGTTTGTCGTTAAGATGCATTTATAATTAGATTGGCTTATTCTTGTAATAATCGACTGTGGTTGGTCAATTTGCTTACGTCTTACTGTTCTACTGCCAGTCCCATTGTAGATTACGCGCTCCCGATAAAAGCCGCACTCTTTGTCGAGTCTGAAGAAGTATGCGCGATCATGAAAGAAAAAAAACGAAGCAAAAATGAAAGAAATTATTCCGTCATTTGTCACGTCGTCGCGCGGGTAGAAACGGCGGTGAGTATCGATCAATTAAACCGACATCAAAACGTCAGACCGAATAGCGGTGGCGGAGGCAAAAAGAGCACGCGTGCCGAGCCGGTACTCGCTGTCGCTGGCGTGAAATATCGAAGCGGCCGGATTTTTGCGCGCCGCCGCGCTTTTTTGCTCCCGGCGCGGCGACCTCGGCCGTTGCGCGCGAGAGCGGCAACGGCGAATCTCATTCTTATAACGAGGCAACCTCGACGATCGCCAATTGCCGCCGGAGGAATAGGTGTAGCGCGCGCTCCTTCCTCTCGAGTGTCGTAGCGGGAGTTTACGGGCCGACAGTTATTTGTGCGGGGCCCTTGGGGCGAGAGACGGTCGGACAGCGGCCGGTTACAGCGGGGGCAGAGGGGTGCGTTGAGCGGGGAGGGTAGGTAGTTGCAGCACGTGTGCGTTGCACCACCCCCTTACGGTACAGCCCCGTCCGCATTCTAGAGATTCTGCAAAGAGTAAACACGGGCGCATGCAAGCGCATTGTGCTCGTCGCCGCCGGCTAATTCCCTCTTCTCTTCCTTCGTCCTCCGCGACGGCACGATCCACTCATCCTCGTCGTCCCTCAACCTCCTCCTCCTCCTCCTCCTCCTTTCATCCCTCTGCCGTGTCTTCTTCCCCATGGCCGCTCTCCACTCCGCTCTCGCTCTCAGCAGGCTTTCTTTTACCCCGCGTCGCCCTCGCCGCGATTACACGCAAAGGCAAACACGACGCTGATTTATCTCCCGGTCTCGGCGGGGACGCGCGTAATTTACTGCGACTTAATTGCATTTAATTCAAGCGGCACAACTGTAAATCACAGAGCGTCGCGCATTGCGCGGGTCAGGCACGCCCGCTGTCGATACGATATAATTATGTTCATCCGCGAGTCGGTTTGCGAGGATGCTAGAACGAGCGATAGCAAAACCGCGCACGGGGCTCATTAACGGATGACGCGTTCTCTTTTTTCTCTTGACGCTGCTTGGTCGTCGTGCAAACGATTAAAATCTTGGAAGATTACGGGGACCACATTGTTCGTGTGTGTTCCAGAGATAATCATCGCTCGTCTTTAACGTCCGAGTGGTGGACAAGTTGCATCACGCGATATCTCGAAGAATATTCCATTATCAAAGGAATCAATTATCAAATTCGAATTGAGACATCTCTGATGGACTACGATTCTTTTTGCAATTGTCTCTTTCACGCACCTTCCTTTATGAATTATCTTATGCTTCATATAACTATACAAACAAAATATATGCAACGCGATAAGATAACCTGTGATTAACTCCAAACAGGAAGCATGACATAATGATAAGACTAGTCATGAATAATTATGGTCGAGATAAGCGTTTGAAAGAGAGAACATACTAAATCAGCATCTATACAGGGTGTCTCACATTCTCCTCCGGGCATTTTGTGGGGACGTAGAACAAGTTGAGGTGAACATAAAAGTCCTATACCGTTTTGCGATATTCGCAATAATTATCGAGATATTAATTGTAGAAAATTTGTGAATGATCATGCAGGATATGGTAAATGAGTTATAATAGCGACGACTGCCGTTATGTATTTATACTTTTAGGTCAAATTGAAAAAAAAGTCCTCTACCATTTTCCAAATAATCACATAGATTTTTAATTATTAATTAAAAAAGATTATTCCACGATTTTGCGTGATAATGCACTCATCTTCTTTAATTAATAATTAAAAATCTATGTGATTATTTGGAAAATGGTAGAGGACTTTTTCGTTCAATTTGACCTAAAGTATAAGTACACGACGGCAGTCGTCGCTACTATAACTCATTTACCATATTCTGCATGATCATTTACAAGTTTTCTACAATTAATATCTCGATAATTATTGCGAATATTGCAAAACGGTACAGGACTTTTATGTTCACCTCAACCTGTTCTACGTCCTTACAAAGTGCCCGGAGGAGAGACATCCTGTATATCCAAACACTGCATATATATATATATATATATATATATATATATATATATATATATATATA
>NW_022639494.1:1769119-1858651 GCF_010583005.1 Odontomachus brunneus | reverse complement strand
ATATATATATATATATATATATATATATATATATATATATATATATATAAAATTAACAAAAACAACTGATTTGTCATGATACTCGACTCTTCCAAATTCAAAATAAAAGAGCGGTGTGTGAATGCGTGCCTAAAAGATTAGTAACTTTTTTCTTTTGCACAAAAATTGCAAAACTCCAGGCATCGATTGTCTTATGTCGTGATAATCATGAAAGTCTGTCTGGACTAGATCACTCAATAAATCTTGCTGTGTTGCGCGTCAACGCTGCCCTGCGACAACGCACCGATACGGTGCTCCGGTAATCGCACACAGCGAAGATTCGCGCGGTGAGCAACGACGCAGCTCGGCGCGCGCTTATTAAATTTGCATATTGCAATTTGTAGCGCAAGGCACGGGCGTTCCGTCTCTGATCGCGATAGTATTGTCCCATCCACCCTCGGGCAAGAACGCGCCCTCGAAGCGGGCTGACACTAGGCGCGATTTTCGAACAACAAGAGCGACCTCTCAGCGAAAACTGGTCATCCGGAAAAAAATGAGAGAGAGAAGATACAACGAGTTGCTTAAATTGCGGGTGTATTTCCGTCGCATTCCAACGAAATTTCCAGCAGCTTGTCGGTCAGCCATATCGGCGAGTCGACACGATTTCGTGGTCTCCTCGTAAATCTAAAACCGATGAACAACCGGCGGTGTCGCACCGGTGGGTACACACCCCGCATGGCTTCCAATTTCTCTTAAGCCGAATAAAAAGTGTCGAGATTGGCAACCAATAAGCGATCGCACGGGCGTTACCAAGCGATACGCACGTGTACTGTCGCGCGCGCACGTGCATTAATTTACGCACGTACACCAGCAAGCAGCAGCCGTCGATCTCGATTCGAGCGCGCAAACGTCGTCTATGCCCGCGAGGGTTTCAAACTAATTCCGCCGCGGTGCGGTGTCGCTTTTAGATGGCGAGGCGATCTGACGGCGTGCCGGAACTACGGGTGACTTTCAATACGCTTTTAACGAGAGGCCCTGGACACTTTTCTTCAGGGAATCTGAAATCAGATTACACTTCCAAGAAAGACATACGTCGCTGCGCGCGTGCGCCTTCCCGTAATGACGTATTTTCACATGATAATTTCGCGCGCGGCGTTAAGCGCAACAAGCGCGCATTACATCATTACATCCTCTGCACCGATCCGGTGTGTCGCCGTCTAATACATTTAATTGTCTGGGAATCACTTTTTCGAGTTCTCCGGTACGACGTGTATGTGTATATACCATCGTGTTCTCGGAAAACTGACGTCGAAGACTTAGCGGGTACAAGCCGACACCTGTATGTATCAGGAAGTTCTTGACGCGTGTTGCTTAACCCGCCGGTGTGTGTAACATTAATTGCGACTGCGCCATATAATGTCGATTACCGATTCTGGTGTCAATTATCTTAATATCAATTACCGATTCTCAACAATTACCGGAGCGCAGCGAAGCCGGTCACTACCGGCGATCAGAGGCGAATACCGTCGTCTCACGAAAGGGTTGGGCGTGCATTCCGTGTATTGGGTTGTTGCTGTGCGGTCAATTAGGATCGCGAGTAAATGCAAAGAATGCCTCTAATATCTCGGCGGAGGTGCACGCCGGGGATTTTTACGCGGCGGAACGTATATGTCATGCATGTTGCCGGGGAATTATTGATAGGGTAACGAGTGCGCGCGGGTCGCAAAATATCATTAGCGCGCGCAGTGGCGTAGAACGAAAAGAGGCGGCGGATAATTCGTTGGACGCCGAGGGGGACGTAGGTGGCCTCCGGTACCATTTGTTTTGCTCGCGAATGCAGCGCGCGCGCGCGCGCGCGATAGGACGAGTACTATTCATCTTATCCTTTTCCTTCTCGTCGTTTATTCCTTGAGAAGACTGAACGAGATAGCCGGCGGCGGCGTGTGTGGCGGTATCGCGGGCGAGATGTTCGCGTATCACAACGAGCAAAGAGTCATCGAACGCTGACGAATTAAAGACGCGATTGTGTCTCTCTCTCTCTCTCTCTCTCTTTCCTCCTCTCTCTCTTTTGTATGCGACGAAATCCGCTTGAGAAATCCTCGGCATCGATCTCGGTTGACGGACAACGTGTCGCGATATTATCGGAGACGTGAAATGCAGTAAGATAATGAATTCGACTGATACGCGGTCACACAGAGGTCACGATAATCCCGTACGATTATCGCCGCACGTATGTTTGCTCTAGTGACGCGTGCAAAATTCGCACCCTTTTAGCGCTCAATAATATATATATATATAGATGATACATGCAAATGGTTATCTCTGTTGCGAGCGAGTGCACGTACGATATCATTACGACAGAGGAGTTGTTCTCTCCGGCGCAACAAAGAAAATCTTTCAGCGAATCGAGATAACGGGGAACCGCGAGAGATGACTTTATCTCGCTCTGTCGCACCTGTCCGACGACAACCGGATGTCGTACAGACGACATCGCGACCGCGACGAAAACACCGCGAAAATCCGCTGATTTGACGCATGTTCGAGTCGTTCGAATTACGTATTCTTTATTAACTCGTGACGTGTTGTTCGTGTATCGTTAATTGTTATTCTCGGTAGATAGAAATATGCAAAGAGAGAGAGAACCGTCCGAATGCAGGTACGATCGTTTAAGGCCGAAGTGGAGTCTCTCTCCTCGACAGCGCTCGCTCAGGGTCCTTTTATTGTCTACTTTTGGTCAACAAGCAATTTCGTGATAGCAGGTAGGCAAGGATAATCTTCTACGGGACTTGAAACAGGACCGGGCCATTTCGCTTTTGTTTTTTGTCATCTCGGGTATAAAGAAACGGTCGCTGCCGTGAATAAAAAGACAAGAAGAGGAGGCACACCGATACGCCAATTGCGGTATCGCAATATTACGCGCCGGCATTAACAAGAGAACGGAAATAACCGGAAAAAAAGAGACAACATCGTTGGAAACAACGGAGTGAAAATGACCGCGAAAGTACGTCGTGCATGCGAGGGCACACGAAGGAACGACGCGCGTGAATTCGCGCTCACCGTCCGCCGGGACATATCCCGTTGTCCTTAAGCCTTAATATGCCGCGCATAAAGTGCGGACTGTCCGTGCTCTCGCGAATCGGAAATAAATTGGGTCATCGTTGCGATGCCGCGTCGAAGATTATTTTCGCCGTTTGCGCGTTTCTCTCTCTCCTCCCCCCTTCCCCTCCCCCTTTCTCTCTCTTCTCGATGCGGTGGCCTCGATCGGACCTTGGGCCACAGATGTTACCCTCCAGGATCTCGCGATCGATCCCTCCGGCGGATGCGACCTTGTTCGTAGGTGTCTCGCGAGGTGTAAGGCGGCTCGAGCTAAAAGGGTCGATGACGAGAGAGTTCGGAAATGCGCGTCCCACGTGGGTGAGTTAGTGCAAAGCCATCCTTCCTCGGCGCGGTGAGCGCGGTCCTCACACTCGGGCTCGGTCTTCCAAAGCCGGAGGACGCGACGCGCCGCGGCGCGATTCGATTGGTACATCGGCGGGGTAAGAGGAAGAATTGGCGGTGAAGGGGTGCGAGGAAGAGGTAGGGTCAGGCCGGAGGGACGACAGGACGAAAGCTCAGGTGTTCCGTTTCTCCGGGTCCGCCGACTCATCCGCGGTTTGGCGAACCCGTTGTCGGCTGAATCGCCGGCCGGCCGGCCGGCCGGCTCACTGTACTCGTCCTCTCATCTTCGCCCCACTGCTACATCTCTCGCGTCCGTCTGCACGCCCACGCCCTAGGAGGAGTCCTTAAGGTCTTTCTCACAATCGTACCTTGAACCGTCCGCTGCGTCATACGTGGGAGTGGGAAGCCGCGGCGTGTGGAAGAGAAGCGTCTCTCGATCGTGAAAGCTTTCGCGCGATAGACGGCCGCGAAAGAATAATCTTCAGCGCGTTTACCTTTCCTGAGCCCGCTTAATCCCGTCTGATCCTGTTGATCCGTCCATCTTTACGCGTCCGAAAGAGAGAATGACGAAAATGTAGATACTCGTACAGAAATTTCCCAAGTGTTCCTAGATACTGATTCGAATACCTAAATTTGTTACAAAATTGATTATCCTACTATGATACCAATTGAGAATTTTATTCTTATTCTTTATCTTAACATAGCTTTTCTGTAGAACCAAAACAGAAATACTACGAAATCTCTCTCTTTCTCTAGGATAAAAAATAAAATATTTTGAGCATTTTACTGAATAATATGTAATTATTTGGAAAGCCTATATATATTTTGTTTAATTTTAATGTAAAATGAGAATCAAGAAAAATATTGAATTTTGAAAAATATCGAATATTGAATAAGAACTTTGGGTTTTCCCACTTAGAATCATATATTTGAAATATACTTCTAACTCGAATCTACAATTATTGTGGGAGATCATCTGAATTATAACGAGAGGAAAAAGTTTAAAAATATTTCTTTTTGGCGGGTACTAACGGCATATTTACTTAAATCTCAATTTTTTTATTTAAACAAAATAAATAATTGCTTTCATGAGAAAACTAAGATTTTTTTTAGAAGATTTTAGGAAAATTTATATTTTCTTTCTTGAAAAATATTTTACATATTAGCATATAAGTAAATATGTTGTTAGTATCTACCAAGTAAATATTGTATTTACTATTAGATTTTTTTTCATCAATGTAGACGCTAAGATTTTTTTAATGCTGATAAAATAAACATATAAAACGAACGTATATTGGTGTCAAATAATCTCGTGGCGTTTGTCATGATTTCTCAAATTACCGGAACAATCAAGTTCGCGGTAATACATTAGAACCGCGAACTGCGTGCAATTTTGTTACAACCTCGGACGTATAAAGCCTGATCTACAATATGCTCTTTGCTTCCTGCTTCTTTCTCTTTATCTCTTTCTGACTCAAATCTTAAGCTTTAAGCCAGAAAAAGATAGAAAATAAGAAACAGAACGAAAAGAACATATTGTAGATCAGGCTTATGTCTCCACGATAAAGAGCGCAAAGCAAACAAGAACCACTAGTTGTGGTCGGAATTGATGAAAATGCGTAACGGAGCAGTACCTTCCGAACGAGTTCTTGCGAAATCGGTGCGCCGAACGGTCCCTGCGGGATTTATTAAGTTTCTTCACCGTTGGCACGCGGTCTCTTTTTGTCTTTCTCTTTCTCGCCGACGTGCGGCCAGCCATATCTCTACTTTGACAAACGATTCTGACAGACGTACTAATTACTCCCCACCATCAATAACGCTCTTTCATGTCGCGCATTCTATAATGGACGTACGCAGGTAGAACCGATTTCTCCGTTCGAGGACCTCTTCTTTGTCCGCGTCCGTCGCTCGTTAATTCGTGCAGCGTGCACGCATAGCAGCGCATGAACCTCTTTCCCGTCTACATGCGTAACGCAAGATAAAATATATCCCGACGGTGTCGATCGGGCTTTAGCCTCCAACAAATCGTACATACGCCCAACGTCGAAGTCGACACAAGTATGCGATACGCGTACCGTGCGCGAGTTTCCCACAGAGAAAATTTCTTGGGACCTAATTGGGGTCCGATTCCCCAAAATAATTATGAGTTCTGTTTATAGAGTAATTTTTCAAACATGCAATTCGAAGTCGGAAACTCAAAGCTTTCTCAAAATATTCTTTATTCTCACAGTTTTTATTCAAAATATCTTTTTTCTTATCTTTTATATTAGAATTAGAAATAAAATATATGCTGGGTTCTCAAATAATTTCTGTATATTAATTATTTATTGCAAATAATTATTCAGTAAAATACTCAAAAATAGTCAGAAAATGTTTCAAAAATAAGTTGTTAAATACTCAGTATTTAATATTTTTTATTTTTTAAATATTTTTTCGTGTTTAGAACCCCAATATATATATCATCGTAGTCAGAAGAGCAATGCTGGGGTAAATTTGGGCATTCTATCCGAAATGTTATGTCTGGGAAAATATTGGAACATTTCTGTGCTGGGTGAAGATTCAGTGCGCGTCGCGCGCGCTTCAATGAGGCCGATGCGGGACATCCGCGAGAGAGGAGGCATGAGCAATTGCAACGATGACTGTTCTATATCATTCAACCGGCGGATCGGGGTTTCGCGTGCTACGACGTCAGTACCTGGGACTAATACCGGGTACACGGGTATATCGATAATAATATACACATCTCGAACCCGTACGGCTGCCTTCGTACGCGCATGAGTTATCGCCGCGGCTCTCTCGAACCGGCGACAGATCCGGCCGAGCGAGCGGTTCGAGTATCGCGCGAACGAGGTATGAAATATTAGTGAATAGGTGCTTAATGTTAACAAGGCGGCCGGCGAAATGGAACCGCTCCATATACGCTGGAACTTCATAAAGTATAACGCGACCCGCGCCGCGATCTGGTGCAACGAAAGCGAGAGCGCCGCTGCGCCACACTGCAAGTCCAAGTATGTTATTTTTAAACGCACAAGCGTGTAATTTGATTGAAACTTTTTTACGTTTCTTACCGTTAGAAGTCACGTCATTTTTAACACGTTTAAGAGACGCATAAATTATCATTTAATAAAACGTGTTAAATGACGCGACTTAGGCTAAGTGAGTTCGTCTTGGAGTAACTGAGTTCGTTTTGAAAACTTTCGTACTGAAAGCATCATTCTATCTTCCTTTGGCATGTGATAAGCGATGAAAATTGAATGATACTTTCGAAAGTTTTCAAGACAAACTTAGTCTTAAAACGATAGGGAACGTGTAAGAGAAATTCAGCCAAGAAAACACACTTGGCTTTGCGGTTCAATTCGATGCACGTTCAATAGTTATTTGGACTCGTTATTTTTTTCCAGTCCTTTATATCGATTGCAGGAATTATTCTTTTCTGCAAGCACTTTGACTTTCTTATAGCTTCCCGGAGCTTCGACTCGCTGCGAATTAATGTTATGCCGAATTTTTCTCTTTTTATTTCACGGCTTGTGGTAACTTATTCGATATTTATACAGTTCGCAAATTATTGTTGTAATTATTTACGACTCACACATCACTCGTGACAGCCTTCTCAATGAAGAATGTAAAAAAATCTCTTTCTCTCTTTCTCTCGGCACAATAAGGAGCGAGGAACTTGATCTCGCGTGGCGCAGCATCGTATCCTTCACCTTTCACGAATATTTTATGAATATTTTACGTAGCACTGTCGAACATGCTCCGGGCCGTCGCGACCGCCCCTTTGTGCATACGTGCAACCATTACGCGTCGAAATCGTCGGTAGGTGCTTATCCTTGCAAATTGTAATACACACAAAAGTTCCGAGGCGGGATCCCTCGGAACCGAGCCGGGTAACTCGAAACCGCGCGCATCGAGAACGCTTAGAAGGCGTCCGTGAGTTGTCCGCATTTACGAGTCGTATGAATATAGATGGTCGGGCAGTTTGCTGGATGCATGCGACGAGGTATAATCTTTGTTCCGCACGCAAGGGGGGCTCTCGGAGGAAGAACGAAGGGCGCGAGATCCCTCGGACGAGAATCGAGGTTGCTGTCCCTCTCGTCACGCGTTCTGCGATCGATTTGCGACCGCGTTAATCAGCTCGCGGAAAGTTTTGTGAATTACACAAAACGCGCATGTATGTTCGCTTCGCAAAACATGCAACATTTCTTTTTATTACAGACGTGTGTTAGATTAGGTAACATGGCCGAATCTCTTTTCCGTCGATTTTTATTTATTATGTAAGTCACGCAATTAGATTGCGAAATTTCTCTGTTGTTTTTAACAGGATAAATACTGTAGTAAACCGCACGCTTTCCCTCCAACCACACATTTTATCCTTTACACATTTTTCCTGTTATATGTGAAAACAACAGATATTTTACAATTTAAATGACTGACCCTCAATGATTTATATGTCACACATTACTATATATTATTTTTTATATATTTACATATTAAAAATATCAGTGAGTTTATATATCCACGTTTGAGATGCTTCAAAAGTCCATCAACGCTTTTATAGGTACCGATGCAACGATAATAACGTTCATTATTTCTTTGAACTGACGGAGCCATTATACACTAGTATCTGCAATAATACCTCTCTTAGATTTGTGGCTACGTTTGTCATTTGGCGTGCATCTTCCGCCGGCCTCGGCTCGTAGTACCCCCACGTACACGATTCTCCTAACTCTCGCACACTTTTGGTTTTACGATCAATCGAGAGTTTATGTCGCCGTCACAGCGATCATATTACGCGAGATATGCGTCTCGATGCGCCACGCAGTCCGGTGAATCACGTGTCTTATTAGCCCACGTGTTTGCCGTCGGCGGGGAAGGTTTTGTCGCCGCGTCGGGACGGCGGGATCCTCGTTTGTCACGATTGGCCGGGTCAATTTCAGCGCGACGGGAACATTATGAAGATGTCGATCGCCGATGCGAGAGCACTCCTCCTACGGGATAAGGGCGCAGGTTGCGTCCGCAATTTACATCGCTGTCCGTTATGGTGGCCGCCGGAGTGACAGAAGTAACGCAGTTTCCCCCGCGGTGTACGAAGGTGGACGTAGATGTATCGCTGGCCGATGGAGATCGGCCGACGTTCTCGTGCGTCGGCGCTTCGTACACGTCGGAGACGCGGGGAGAGCGGGATTGACGAGTTAATAGAAACCGTAAAATCCTTGGTTTTATAAAAATTCCTATAGGCGATAAATCATCGCGATCGTGCAATACTAATCGTCTACTAACGTGTTATTTGATTGACTTTTTGCAAAATTTTCTTTCAACAAACATGAACATTTTATTAGACATTTTGGTAACTTAAATTATTACATGATAATAACAATTATTTTATAAAAAGAAAAATACAATTTTTCTTAAGAAACAGTTTCTTTTGAATATCGTTTATGCGAATTATACTATCGATATCGCTGGCATCTACTCATGAATGGAAAAGAGAAGAAAACAAGAAGGGAGGGGGATGCAGCGAAAGGAAGAACTGAAGAGAGAGAGACCCGAGATCCTCGCGAAAGTCGCGCGACGCCGCGAAGGTACGTGATATCACGTCGAAGGAAATTATAATGCCCTTGTTTAATACCGGATACTTTCTACGGTTGGGCGACGCGACCAAGCAAAGTACAAGAAATCGCAGTTACGTGCTGCGGCGGTGCGTACGACGGCCCAATAACAGAAACGCCGTGAAAGTACGCGCGACTCGCTTAATTGCGGCTTTTTCCGAATAACGAGCAGCTGCACCGTATTCCGCGACGAGAGGGATTCGTCGTTATTAACCCCCTACTGTCCACGGTGACTCTGAAGTCACTATCCAGTTTCATCATTATCTCCAATATGAATGTTGTTCCAGTCTTCACTAATGTGACGTGAAAGTCACAATATGGCTGCCTTCTTTTTAGTAATGTTAGCAGCGATAGCAATTACTCAATATGATCTCAGAATTACATAAGCTTATTTTGGGGAAAATAAAAAAATTAGAAAAGTAAAATTTCACATTATATATGTCGAGTACTTCAAACATTTTATGTATATGAAAAATTTTTTAAATATAAGAAAAGTTGGGTATAGTAAAGGGTTAAGACGAGTCGCGCGCAGGGTGAGCGAGACCGCTCTTGGGCGACGGACTGGCCCATATCTCCGGCGCCCACACGCCGGGCTCCGCTCCGCATTGTCGTCGCGAAGTTTTACACCGGCCCATTAACGCTTCCACGACAAATGAAGGCCCCTTCTCTTCCTGCTCGCGACGCGAGCGACGCATGCACGTATGCACGCACGGTAGAACGAATGTGGCGAGCCACGTGAGACACCCATAATGCGACGCCCCCGGAACGAGCAATTACGAGGACGCGCGGTGTCGCGCACGCTCACCTCTCGCTTTACCTTTCTCACCTCGGCGAATTATGTCGCGGCAGCGCGGATACGTTACGCTCGAAATTCAGCGCGATAATGAGCGGCGCGGCGCCCGCGATAACTGCATCTTACTCGCGTATCTTATGACCCGATTTTATCCCCGTTCGGGGCCGTGCCCAAAGAGCGACGCTGGCTCGTAGGTGGCGGTCTCGCTCGCGCTATTGTATGCTTAAATATGATACTTAAAATTCCAGGGGTTCGCTATACGCCAAAGTCTCTCGTCGAATCTCCGCGCGCGTAACTCTGTGGTGGTGAGACGGCGTACGCCGCCACCGCCGCCTCCGCGGGGTTGTCCGTCCGTGTTCGCTTTTATCTCCTTTGTGCGGGAAAAGTCGTTTAACGTTCCAAAATTGTTCAGTAGTTTCAGTAACTCGTCGAGGTAGTTTACGGGAGGTAGTAACGGGAACAGTTGATTGAAATCTGTTAGAAATCTAGCTTGTACAGAACACGTTACTCGCGTCCAGTTACAACTCCGGCTACATTTCACCTTGAGGAGACAATGTCCCGCGAGATTAGATGCTCCTCGCGTTCTATCGCGCAGGTATGTAAAGTACACTCCAGTTAGGTCGAGATTATAGTTGTTAGGCGGATCACATCGTTCAATGATGGCCAGGCTCCGAGTGGATGCGGGGTAGATCCCGGCGCGGTGGATACGGCTAAATTATGACTCCTCGGCAAGATATCGATAGTATTATTACATGCGGCATACACACGACTCGGCTGATGACATTACCTTGGATAACTATTAGCTCGCTGATGATGCCTATAAATAGAGCTTGGATTACGAGGAGGAGCCTCCCGGTGTAATCGGCCGGGAAATGTGGCCACCGCTATGCCACGGCGAAAGACTCGACTTCGCGATTAGCAAGTGATGAAGGAATTAACGGTGGCGCGAGCACGTTTTCCACTCGTGAATCACGACTGGAGTCATCGATCGATTGTCCGTTGAACTGGTATCCCCTTCGTGCCTATCTCATTTCGTCCTACACGTGCTGGAGCGCGCCGAACGACGGTAGTGTCGGTGATACTTTCGCCAGACGCGATCGATCAAATCGCGAGAGAGAAAAGAGTGAAAGCGTCGGATTCGCGGCCATACGGATCTCCACGCCATTTGCCAATTTTTGCATTCTTGGAGGTTGCCTAATAGCGACGATAACCAAAATATATCAGTGATTACTTGGTTCTTTTTCGTTGAACCGATACGCGAACAAGACGAGTATCATGCCAAGTGTCTCATTCGAGTATCATATTTCAGCATTAAACGACTCGAAGAGGACGAAACAATATGATTATCGTTAATCGCTGTCATCCTCGCCGGGTAAATTTTTATATCGCACGCAATGCCGCGCATGCTGTCGATGGTATAAGAAATATCAGCCTTTGTCCGTAATTTTTTGTGCCAAGAGTGCCGCGCGCACCAAATTCTGACAGATTCCGCATTTTTATTTACCTCGAGTCCTTCTCTTCACGGTCGAAGGTATTCTTATCAGGAGAAAGCGATACGTTACTTCGATGCTCTGTTCGCAAAGAGTGAAGGAAAATAAAAAGAAGAGGGAAAGAAAAACGATGCTCATTTGCGCGAGGAACCGGAGCAGGCGGCGGGCTTATTCCGCCGCCGCATGTTACGGCTTTCTGAAAGCGGAGAAAAATACTTTCATCGTGTTTGTCGTTGTGTAATGACAAGGCACTCTGGATGCTGCAGTTGGTGCATACCTGTGTAATAAGTAACAAGTGATCCGTGCACATTTTCTGCGCCGGAGAAACGTTAATAACGTAATGTAAGAGGGACCACCACGCCCTCGCTCTCTACGACGCAGTCGCTCGCTCGCTCGCGACCAACCAACTGGCAGAATAAGATAGCGAATATTACGTAATTTCGCAGTTTAACAAACTGCGCGCTAAAAACAAACTTTGTCAATAAGAACGCGCCGCGGGACCGTCTCCTGCAGTTTTCGACGCAGTAAAATAGGGGAGACTTGCCGAAATCGTACCGATCTCCTAAATTGTATCTCGTCAATTTTTTTTATCATATATTGAAGATGAACGACATCTAACAATAAAAAATAAGGGATATAAAATTTTCAGATTATATTTTATTTTGTGCGTGCTACAAACATGTTCAAAAAGATGACATACGATCTCGGCAAGTCTTTTCCCCAATTCGTTCACGCATGAGGTATAAAATAATTTGCGCAGTTCATACTAACTCTGTATCTCTGAAGAAAACGGACACAAATTGTACACGTTCGTAACATTCATTTCACAAATGATTGTAATCATGGTTTCAGTAAGTGTGGAAGAAATATTTTCGCGGAGAGGAATAATCACATATTGCGAGAAATTCGTGGGGAAAGCTTTATTCGTTTTAGACAAATAATTATTAGATTTCAAATTTATATCTATATATTATAATCATAATTTGTATAAATTTTGTCGATGAATAGATCTTCTCAGTATCCAGCGTGAAAATGTCGCCGAGTATCGTTGAAATCTTGTGCAACACGGCTGTATCATCGAGATTAAAAACCGAATCAATCGCGCCGTTACGCGATCAGTTACAACTTTCACCGCGGTTCATTAATCAGTAATAGCTGTCAGTTAGTAGATTATAATCAGGCGTAGAAAAATTGACGCGAAGGGGTTTGGTTCCTGTTAATAATTATTCGGCGACCGCCGTTTGACTTAATTATTCACACGGCGGCGATTCGATCTCTGCTCACTCGAATTGCCATGTATATTTATGCGACGTGCACTTTCTCGATTCGGTTTCTATCTGATTTATCCCCGCGCGCGCGCTCCCGCCACATTCCGAATGAAAATTCGCGAATTCCATTACGACTGCCGGTCGCGCTCTCGACAATCGTCGGTCGTACCGCCTGTCCGCGCATACAAGGTGTCGATTACCCGCAGCTACGGCTTAAAGCCTATACCCATACCTGATAGGATCATAGTGGTTTTTTCGTTATCGAGGATCACGACCGGTGCGGTGCGATCCGGCCAGACAGGCTGGCAACACGTGTCCCCCTGGGCAAATGACGTCACTGCTTGTAAACACACACTTTGAATTCTGCTTTCCTACGGCGGTCAATCTCGGCAACGACCACGCACCGCTTCGGCGGATCTTTGAACATCGTATATCCATTAGATCCTTCGATAATGAAAGACCGTGGATTAATTTGAAAATAAGGCACGATTTGCATGGTTATCCCGGCGCGTTAATTTATTTTTTCGCGGCGGCTAATAGCTGCAACCGTCGGTTGCCGTCGGGCGAGCAGCAGGCCCTCGCGGAGAATAAGGCCAACGGAGGCAACCCATCGAAACGGTTCGTTCGCATGAACCTATCAAGTGGAATTAACGATATCTGTATTAAAGTGTCTGTATTAAAGTGGATCAAAGTAAGAATTTAATAATAGGAAAAAAGGGCTAATTTGAGTTCAAGCACAGACAAAATAGTGCTATTGTACCATATAGGTAAAACCTTCCTATTGTTAGGAAATAGAGTAATTTTATTGAACATAAAATATAAATAATCAAACGTTTCGGTTCAATCGTGAATCCTCTTCAGTGATAATTAAATAAAAATAAAAAACTCAAGGCTTGTACAGAACGAACAAATTACAAAGCAATAGTATCATGACTTGGGTGAAACAAAAATATATCGATATTGTTCTTAATATTATAGTTGACAAGAGCGTTAAAAGAATAATAATCTTTCAGGAGTTTGTTTGAGCAAAAACTACGATAAGAGATGGATGAAACAAAAAGATATTGATATTGTTCTTAATATTATAGTTGACAAGAGCGTTAAAAGAATAACAATTTTTCAGGAGTTTGTTTGAGAAAAAACTACGATAAGAGATGGGTGAAACAAAAAGATATCGATATTGTTCTTAATATTATAGTTGACAAGAGCGTTAAAAGAATAATAATCTTTCAGGAGTTTGTTTGAGTAAAAATTACGATGTAGCCGTCATAACTCTAACAAAATATAAAACAAAAAGAAAAAGTATGTAAGTTTTACCCTAAAGTGAAAAAATAAATTATTGAAACAGTCATATAAAATACCTTTGATAAATTGTAGGCTCAACTAGTAATGTGAAACGATCCTATCACCAACTCAACGATAATATCACCAACTCTAGGTAATACGGATAATAACAAATTTATATATATAAGCATCAGATATTGTAGCGGTGACCCTATAATGGAAGAGAAGGAAACAAACAGAGATTTATCATAACAAGCCGCAGTAGCTATTGCTTAAATATTCCGTGTCCTTTTGTAAATTTAATCCATGCTTTTGGAATTTGATATAAATCATCTCTGCAATCAGGCGTTTCAAGTAAAAACGTTCCTCATGCAAAACTTTGACATGTTTCCAATCGAACACGTTAAAGAGGACCATGATTTCGATTGGGAAGCCTACAATTTATCAAAAATATTTTATATGACTGTTTCAATAATTTATTTTTTCATTTAGGGTAAAACTTATATTTTCAAATTAGCCCTTTTTTCCTATTATTAAATTTATATCATTGTGTGAGTTCTTTGTTTTTTTCTCAAAGTAAGAATGTTACTGATTGAATCGATAATTTCACTATGACAATCAGTGAGTATCCACTGACTTTTTGACTTTTCACAGACAGTGGAAACCCTACCAATTTACTTCTTTATCTTATATCTAGCTAATTTTGTCCTATAAGTAAAAAAAATTTGTCACAAAAAAAGTTTGGGAAAAAAGTTTAGGTAAACTAATTTCAAATAAAATATGAACGATTCAGAAGTTTCGGTTAAGGTTATGTCAGAACTATCAAGATTTTTTATTAATTTAAATAGAATTCGGGTAACTTTAATCGAAATTTTTTAATCGTGTTTACATTTCATCAGAAATTGATTTATTTAACCAAACTTTTTCGTGTAAAAAAACCTATAGTATACAAATTCATCATATACTGAATCAAATCTAATTTTCGATGTTTTGTGGCGACGAAATTAGCGGCTTCCATGTACCTTATATGTGATGATACCGTCTGTGTTTGCAAACTGTATTAATAATGGGAACGATCGCTACTTATTAACTAATCCTTTCAGCAAGATTTTTCTGATTACAGTGCTGCACTTATAGCTGAACTATTAGTCATAAATACAGCATTTCAGTAAAGAACACATTAATTATATTTTAAAAAATAGAATACATTGTAAAGACATTTTACAAGCAAAGTATTATTCAGAAATTGGACAAAAAATCAAGAATAAAGAAATAAGAAGAAAGAAATCGGACATTGCACAATCTTAAAGGAAAACTCTTTAGAGTTTTAGAGGTGATTAGAAAAGGAGAGTCTTATATTGTTTACTGGTCGCATTTTTGCAGTTTCTCGAAAACACCACACCTCAATATTAACATGAATACTTCCGCTGTTCTAATAACTCGACAGTCAGACACCGTTGATCGACACGAGAACGACGTGAGGGGAGAAAAATCAGGGAGGAAGCGAGGAGAGACAGCTGACTGCGCCGTCTGGAGGAGGTTTCAATGTTCCCGTGGGTTTAGTTCGGGCGATGTTAATTGATTCCCGGCTGACCGGCAGCTTCTCGATTGAGACATAGTAATAACTGCTTATAGCGCGAATTAATTCAGCGACGCACCAGGGCGGCCACGACACAACCAATTGACAGGTCAAAATGAGGCCCGCGTTGCGGACACACGCGCGTGTCCGCCGGCTGCCTTTGCCTCGTAAAATTAGAGCTGATCTAACCGGACAGGATCTCTCCCGGTGGCTCCGTCGAGTGCCCACGCATCGCGGAATCGCGAAAGGCTCGGCACGGTTATCGACTGTATCGAGTATCAATGATTCACTCTCGGAATCCTCGGCATCGGTGGTCCCTGTTGGGGACGACCTGCCCCGCTGAATCAGCTTCGAAAGCGCGCCTAATTTACGCGTTCCCAAAATCGCGGTCGATAAACCTGCTCTTTGGGTCGTATCGTGGCCGCGATTTCCACGCGTTCCCGATGCTATTCTTCATCGCCTCCGCATAGACTTGACGATTACTCGCGCCGCTCTGTGGAACAGGCGAGTTGTTTACGCCTTTGATCTCACCGTCCGTCAGTGCAAATATTGACGCGATCGAGCGCGACTATGCGAAATGTGCGTTGTGTCGAGTCGACTCCGATCGAACGGATTGATTCGACACGGAATTTAAATCGAGGGGGATTTAAACGGCTCTGAAAGAAACGGCGATTTAACACGCTACCGAAAATGCAAGATCGAGAGAGCCTGGTGTCCTAATTAAAATATAGGCACCGTTATATAAGAAGCGTCCGATGAAAGGGAGATCGAAAGAAAAAACTCTCTCTATGTGGAATTTTCTGGTGCATCCTACGTCGCAACTTTGTATATTACACAAAGAAAACGGCAAAATTAATTCAATCAAATAGATAAAAAGAGCAGTCTGTGTGCGCGGATTTTACACCGTGCACTAAACTAGAAAACGATCAATTATGAAATAAGGAGATGATTCCATTTATTTAATAATTCTAAATGATGAATTCATCCAAAAATTTGGTTTGTAATAAATAAAGTCGTCTCTTTATTTAAATTGAATAATTGATTGTCTTCTGACTTATTGCACTGTAAAACAAGCTCTCATAGACTCTTTTTATCTTTTTTTAGCCTAATGAATCTTAAGAGCATAACAATAGCATTTTTCGGGGAAACGACTCGGTCTGGTAGGCATTCGCAACGATTTGCGAATTCTCGAATCGTCGAATGCAACGTTCATGCACGCCCGCGCGCCTTATGAATCAGCCATTCGTAATTATTGCAGCAAGATCAGATACGACTTTTTACGCCGTTGTTTATCTACGAAAACAAAGATCTGGTGCAACATGTGTTTACGAAGCGAGCCCGCTCGTCGGCGTAAGCACGTCGCACGTTCTAATTGCAGCGGTCGTCTCCGCGATCGTCGTAGCGTTGACAGGTTACTGATACGGGAAATATCTAAGTGATATCCGGTAAGCGAGACGCGTGATATGCTCAGCGCGGCGAGAAATGAAAAACTCTCCAGGCAGCTATCATCCGCCGGGCGTTATTACTCGGAAAGGGTCGGCTTTTTTGCCGTGCATGCACTCGCCGTGATAACGATCGTGCAGGTGACATAGTTCGGACGTGCCGCGATTATGTCATCGGCGCCTCCGAGAACGTTCGCTGCTGCTACTGTGTTGCTGCTGCTGCTGCTGTGGTTATATGCGTCGCGTCAGACTTCCCGTGGATCAGCATCGAGACACCTGCAAGCGTTATCGGCTCGGCTTACCTGCTTCTCGCGTCCACCCCTGAGCCCTTATCGGCGATATTTACTTGAACTGCGTCACCCGCAGCGATGTACCTTAAGCACTCGCGAATAATCGCCCACCAAAGGGAATCCACATATTTTTATCGCGCTCGCATACAATGTTACGAAGAAATTGATCCGGTCGTCTTGCAACATTAAACCGATTATCGTTATCGCCGTCGCCGACATAAATAGTTAACAATGCTTTCGACGAGAGAGAGGAGAGAGAGAGAGAGAGAGAGAGAGAGAGAGAGAGAGAGAGAGAGAGAGGGGGTTCAGTTCGATTTTTCGACTAGAACATTGAGAATGACTTTTCACGGCGATATCGCAAGAATAGATTTATGTTTTAATACTGTCTGGTTATTGCAAAATCGACGTAATAATAGAACGAGATGATGACGAGAATAAAGTGGGTTAGTCATAGTCGTAGTTAATGACAGCCGGGCAACGGTGATAGAATTGTTTCGGCTTGCTGTCAGATCTATTCGCAACATCTTTATGCGTGTTTGATCGCCGGAATCGTGAGCTATACATTTCCTCATTTGGATTCGCGAACCGACCATGCGAAGAAACAATCCTCAAAGTTTTCGCGAAGAAAGCGAAAGAACATATATACGAAAAAAAGAGAAAAAGAAGAAAAGCGAACAGAACTCGTGTATTTCTTTGTGTAAAATACACAATGCGACACAAGCGCGAAACGATGCGCACCTTTACATCGCAGTCCTAATACATTCCAAAGCACTGAGACCATTGCCACATTCGATATGCCCGTCGATCTTATCAGCGCGTCTCGTATCAGCGATCAAGCAGACATTGTGCAATCATTATTTGTCATCCACTGAGCGAGCGAAGCTCGCGAGGCTCGCAATCACCGGTCTGCCGAGCGTCTGTCTACCGCCGTGGATTTTATTTGCGCGAAGAGATACTTGCAAACTCATCGTTTGCTCAGTCCCGGTAAGGTTCTTCGCGCTCGCGGTGAAGAGGTCGGGCAGAGTTCGATGACAACTGGCGGAAGTCGCGATTTCTTTCTTTCTCTCTCTCTCTCTCTCTCTCACTCAATTCATCGCGGACGATGAGTCGTGGCCGAGCGAATAACCGAACAGCGAAATTGGCTCGCGGCATTAACGAGTTTATTCGCTCAAGAATAGGCTGATGCGCTTCACGAGAAGGAAGAGACCTCTATCTTTTTCTCTCTTTCTCTCGCCAAGCGGGTTTACACGAAGACACATCGTGGGCGGTTCACGAAAAGCCACCTGACGTGGTGCTAGCATGACGGACTGGTTGCGCTCACGAAGCGGTGTACTCGATGTCACTCTTTGTTTACTCTCCAAACATCTTAATATCGTGCATAGGCGCTCCTTCGTCCCTGTCACTTCATCCTGTCAGCTATTCTCGCGCACGAGCGACCCGGAATCCACATACTTCACGATAATTATTGGAGCAAACTCTCGTTGCGCCGATGACTCAATAAATGGCCGAGTGAATTGTTACTTGTTTGAGCGTAAATATATACATGTCTTATCATGTAACTTGCGTGGCCTAGTCGAAGCTGCGAAAACACGTAGACGCGATCTTGAAACGCTGCACCGACTGTGCGAGAGAGTCGACAGCGATTTGGGTCGAGGCGACACGCGATAAAACCTTCTCGACTAGAAATTTATCCTGTGGTTTTGGTTAAATTTACTTCAATTAGTTATCTAGTTTGTATAAGATGATGACCTGATAGATACTGTAACGCAGCATGACAATCAGGACCTTATTAATAATTAGGTTATGCTTATAATTAACCAGCTTAAACTACCCAGTGTTGCCCGAATTATCACAAAGTGTTAAAGAGATAAAATCGTGCTGAAGGGGCATTCAGGTTTCAGGGAGCCTATATTTTCCGTAAGATCCTAAAGAGCAACTATGTACAATTTGGTTGGATCAGTCAAAGAGTTTAGTAGTTAATAGAGATCACACAGATAAACCCATTCTATTTTATATGTACAGATTAATTATAAACAGGAAAAATACTGTTGAATTAATAGAATTGATCAACAGCGCTATAGTGGGCATCAGTTTTCTTAATTTAATAACAATATTATTGAAACTAACACTAGAATCATTAAAACAACATATGACGTATTTATTTTAATAACTCAAGTATTAGTTCCAATAACATTGTTATTGAGTTAAGGAGATTTATTCCACGGCGCTGTTTATATTGATTCAACAGTATTCAACAGTATTCTTTCAATGTGATAAGGATTATTAATAATTAGGATCTGTTACTTTGTACAAGCCAAATCACACTGATTGGGATCAATCTGATGAAAACCATAAGATGAATTTCTAGGGGTTCTCGTTCTATCCGCAACCCGATAATGCGCTACTACTGTCGTCGTGACGTCACAATCATGACTGCACTCACCCATCCCACATTCCTCGTACTTCTCCTCCCCTTCTGAGTTCGCTTCTTCCCGCTTGCCTCTCGGAGTGATTATCAATATAAAAATGCGGGCTGAATTTTGTACGATAAATCTGGGGGGGAAAGTGAGGAGCCGCGTGCCGTCAGGAATACCAATCAGCCGGTCCGACTAGATGTTTGCTCCCGATCTGCATAAAGATCGAGGCACACCGAAAATTATGCCGAAACGCGCCAGTTAGGATGCTCTCGCCGCAGCCTCGCGCGATCCATCTCTCTCTCGAGCCGCTTCTCTTCTCCGCGCGTCGAAGAGCGCGACCACCGAAATGAGTCGTTCTCGTTGGCGCCCGAAGCTTCGGTTGGCGCAAAATGTTTGCCGTGTTTGTCAAATAAAATAGAAATCGAATTATCCAATTTCCAATTATTAATCATTTATTATTGAAATTTTAGACATTTAACGCGCGAGGATTTTTTGTATTCCTTCTGACACTTACAAGAATTTAACAGATTTTAATTTTGTACGAGAATTTAATAGAAAAATAACAAATCTTTTGCGTCAAATTAATGCATACTTTTTCTTTCATCTTTAAAGGGAAGAGACAATACGCTGTAAGAAGGCGAATTTGTGTAAATCGCGATTGAAATAGGAATGAGTATTTGCCGCGCTCGTCCGTAAGAAGACGCGAGTTTTTACACAACGACTTGGATGCCCGTAAGTTATATAATTGCTCGGCACTTTTGCGTGTCCGACTATTCGCATTAATGCGCGCATTCATGGGGCGGGCAGCGCGAGGCAGGCAACTGTAACCGCGAGTACTCGAAGGCGGTACCGAGCGGTTTGAAGTCGCGTACCTATATCCATCGATGTATGTACAATTATTCAACGGCCATAGCACGCCGCCGAAGGCGAACATCTGGAGCGCTAGCTGTTCGGGTCTATTTGTCACTGAACGGTCATTAAGCAACGTCGCGGTGGAGAAGCCAATTGGTGAGCAAGGTGGAAATAATTCTCGGTCGGATAGAGCCGTGCCGGGAGGAAAGAGCGGATAAGTCGTCGCAAAAACGTAACGCCCTTCTTAGAAATCGCGCTTTGCGTTGCTGCAGATCGATCTCGAGACGGCCATGGACATCACGGATATTTTTCTGCCCCATGATCCGTCAATGATGATAGTGAACAGGAGAGGTTTTCGTCACGAAAATATGTCATTTGAAACACTCAGACAAATTGTCACGATTATCTTGGCGTGATACAATCGATGATGAAAACTCTGAAATTTTTTCAATTACACTTATGAAGCAAATATACTGTATTGAATTAATCATCAAAATTTACAACATATGATAATGTAAAAATGAAATTTAAATTTTTAAATTATAAATTTTGTTGATGCAACTGCAAATTTACTAAAAATTGCATTCATGTTTCCATGTAGCATTTTACATGATTTCTTCGAGTAAATTTTGACATTTATTTTCATATTTCCTTCTTACTTCTATTAATAAATTATTCGTGAGGGAGCAATCTTTATTAATCAACTAGTAAAATTGCTGCCAAATTCGCGTACACTTCTCAGATAGATGTTTATAATTATCGCGACGTTTAGTATATAGTAGAAAGTATTTTTTTACAAATCAATTAGTAAAGTTGCTGTGACAAATTTATCTGTCTATCTAGACGATCTCAACTACGCTTGAGAAAGACCTCGCAAGTTATCTTTGATTCGAGAGCGAAATATCTACTAATTATCTAATCTATTAGCGACTCTCGGGAAAAATCGCAGGGCCGCGGGCGAAATTCATTAGAATGTATCAGATCGACATTATCGGATTGGAAAGGAGGCCCGTTGTAGGTGGGAAATTATCCTCTACGCTCTCTACGGGAGTATAAAACATGAATTTATCTGGTTGACAAGAATTATTAACGTTCCATATTAGCGAGATCTAGGACAGATCTGACGTAATAAAGCGGAATGTATCAAAGATATTTTTTTTCCCGTTTCTCAAATTACATATACACTTCGGTGTCGATAATTCAGTAACATTTCAAATTCTTACACGGAGCGCGCGTTTCACTTTTCTCCGAGTTATCTTCTTGCTCATTTCGTAAGCATTTCTTGCTTTATTTGCGCGGTGTTTGCGCGAGCAAAAGCTATACTTTCGGGTACGCGCGAGTGCCAATTACGAGTGGCGTGCGCGCGCGTCTTCGCCGTAGAATTCGAAAAGTGCGGAGCCAAAGGCTCCGATTTAGAATCTTCATAAATCATACGCCACGTAGAGAAGTGGTGGCTTCACAGCCCACTTGAGGAGATCATCGTCATCAACGTTCGGGTGGATTAACTTAATCACCGGCGAATTCATCTACCTGCGCTTCTACGTGGAAAGTGGACGCGCAGAGCCGTACGCTAAATTTCAGCGATCGACGTAACTGTCAGGGTATTTCTTCGACGGTGCGAACGAGCCAAACGAGCCCAAGCGCGCAACAGTCGTCGTCGGATCTCTCGCGAGATGCAAAAGCGAACGGCGGGCGGTCGCGCGATATTGGTGCGATATCCGCGCCATTTTCGGCGGCCAGTCGTATCGTTTAAGTATCGCGCGCGGCCGCAATGAATGTGGATTAGCATTACGTGCACATTGTCGCGTTGAAAAACGCGAGACCGTACGTCGGACTTTCCGACGCGCAAGATACTGCGAGGCTGACCGCAATGGTTCGCTGATTTTACTCTAATCTCTGTTTACGAAGTGCACCATCTTATTCGCCTCCTTGGATCGCATACGCGCGTCTTTAGGATCGTTGTCCTTACGAAGCGCTTCTCCTTGTGCGCGATTTCTGTAAAATCAACCGTCGCCAGCGGCTGCTACGGTGATGAAGACGCGGCTGCAAAAAGCAGATGCATAAAGTTATCAACTATTTATGAGTCCTTTATTATATATATTACATATTATTTTTTCTTTCTGTTCCCTTTCTCTCTCTCCGTTTTTCTCTCTCGTTTTAGATTTCGTTCATGATTGTCTTCTTTTTTCTTCGTTTTTCTCTTCTTCTCTTCTCTTAGATTACTCTGAGACTCGCGTGCGCAGTTTTACCGTAAACGGGAATATATTACCAAATAGCTTATATCATAATTATCTTGCATCCTCTTAAGATTTCTTTAATTAATGTAGAAGTACAAAAAATATTTAGGTCATATTTTTTCATTTTGGCCCACTTTGAGTTTCTCGGGCAGTTTATAGCTTTTTAATGTTCTCATTTCTATCATCAACAAGTACAACAAAAATGAATAAGAAATAAAATTGAATACAAAATATAGTTAAATAATTTTAATAAAATCGGCATAGCTGAGATACAACCATTGTAAATTTCTTTAGCCGAGATTCCAACTAAAACATTTTAAATCGGTGCTAAATTAGTCAAAAATAGTTCGAATCTCGGCCAAACCGGAAGAGAGAGAGAGAGAGAAATCCGGCAATTTTAATTAAAATTTTAACAAAATCGGCATAGCTGAAACACAAACTATTCTAAATTTCTTTAGCCGAGATTCCAACCGAAATATTTCAAATCTGTACTAAATTAGTAAAAAATGGTTCAAATCTAGGCCAAACCGAGAAATTATTTGTATAAATAATTTATTTTAACTTTTTACATGTTTTGTTTAAACATTTTATTGTTTATACAAATAATTTTACACATTTGACTTTATATTCATAATCAGCAAACCAAAAACGCCTATATCTTATATTCAATTTTATTTCTTATGCATTTTTGTTGTATTGATAGGAGTGAGAACATTAAAAAGCTATAAACTCAAAGTTGCCCAAATTAAAAATATGACCTTAATATTTCTCGTACTTCTATAGTTGTGCTAAATTAGAAAGAAATTGGAATCTAACTTTGGGTTTACTTGTAAGACATTTACTCTTGCGATTTCGAGTGGCAATATTTCCATCACCTCGAGTGAAAATACCGACACTTTTCAATCCCTATTTGAGTGAGATGTTATTTGAAGAAATTTAGAGAGTCCCGATTTAGTTCGCGAAAGTACGTAATTGATGGGAATGAATTGTATCTGTACACATTTCGTCGTCTGTGCGGTGAAAAAAGATTCGGTGACGATCCGCGCTGCATCGTTCGAAGCCGAGCGAGCGCACGATAATCCGATCGGAAGCTCATGCAAGTGTGTTAGTCACCAGCAGAAGCTAAAAGAACGACATGGACCTGATTCTGGGGTAAAATTCGCTAAGCGGTAAAAAGTTGTTGATTAGAAAGCGGCGTCTTAGGGCCAATTCGGTGCTCGACCGGCCGAGAGCTCTCTTTCTCTCTCTCTTTCGATCCGATACGGAGAAGAGTCTCGGTTCCGCGGGAGACCAACCGCAAAAGAAGACAAGACCGGACGACTACCTTGGTCCAAGGACCAAGGACACGATGGAGCGTGGCGTAGACGGCCACCCATACCGATCCATCCACTGTCCAGGTTATATTCCCACGTACGGCGCCGCGGGCAGCGGGTTCCGGCAAAACTTCCAGAGACCCAAATTAAAGCCGCTAGCTGCCTCCTACGAACTGTTCGTGGCCGGTCCACCGATGCTGCATAATTAAAGGAACGTCATGTAATTGGACGTCAGAGGGCTGCCTTTGTTCGTTCTCTCACTTCCACCATTACGCGCTTCTTCCGAATTGCGCGGGTATACTTGGCGATCTATCGAATTGTGTAAAAGAGAGAAAGAGAGAGGAGTTTTGGCGACGCGAACGTAGCATACGTGTGTTTGTGAGTCGCGGGGTGAAGTCTCGGATGAATAAGACTCGCTGAAAATGGCAGAACACGAATGGCGGGTTGACAAAGTGGCGAATATATTTAGCGACTTAGCTGTCTAGAATTACACCCCGCCGTCTGATCTCGCCGTTTCTTTGTCGAAGACAGGCACCTGGATCCGTGGCTCCACACGGTAGAGGCCCGACGATCAAAAAAGAGCGCGTATGCGAGCGAGAACATTCTACAAATCATAAAATATGAAATATATCGTCAGGAGA
Source organism: Odontomachus brunneus (assembly GCF_010583005.1). Taxonomy (NCBI): domain Eukaryota; kingdom Metazoa; phylum Arthropoda; class Insecta; order Hymenoptera; family Formicidae; genus Odontomachus; species Odontomachus brunneus. The sequence goes on along the minus strand of NW_022639494.1, from coordinate 1,834,019 downwards.
TCGTTGAGTTAGGAATCCATTTGGTCGCGGACCCGTTGGACTGAAAAAGAGAGAGAATCACGGTGGAATTTCTGTCCGTTTCGAAGGGGTTAGTATCGACCGAAGCGCACGGCAGAAAACGACAAGCGAGCACGGCTCTGGTGGAAAAGGATCACCTACTAATATTTTTATTGGCCGTAAAAATCGCGCTGGTAACGCAACGTCGGTCGAGCCGTGAAACCGCACTGAAAACTGGGAATACTCTCAGCCGTTATCCGTGACAAAGAAGATCGCCGAAAAGTCGGTGATCCCCTTATCATAGCCGGTGCGCGAGAGTCATGATTGCATAGTCAAAGAGCCGTTCAGTTTTGGCTGAGCAATCCATTATGACAATGCTTATTATTATCTCGCCAGATACGTCGAATTTACAATCAATCGAATTCTGATTCGAATTTGTGGAAATCGTTCAATGTCGAAAATTTGGTAATTAAATTACGACGGATAGTCTTGTATGATTCTTTTCTCCAGAAATTGTCCAGAGAGGACAATATCTTGTTGACAGATCTCCGAACCATGTCTCATCGGAGATGTCATATTAGGTGAAATATATTCAACAGAAATTTCTAATGCGGAGTTAAATATCTTACTGCTCGATCCATCTTGTGTGGTGGCTTAGATTCATCCGCGGCGTTTAATCGCTGGGATGAATACGTGTAATGGAAATGATGACTTGATGGTCGGTTGGCATATTTGTGCGACCATGTATATGTGTTGTGCCGCTGTGTACACGCCGTCAACGCTAGGCCGTCGAGCAACCGCGCACATTGAATCCATGTATTAGCATGTAAATTATGCGGATCCATGGTCCATGAGACTGCATTAATCTTCGATATATTCCTCGGGCGGTTTGTCCTATTTTGTTTGTTTTTGTTACACTTACATAACTAGATGCAGTAGTCCGCTTCCTTATCCATCGCGTTCTGCTTCGTTAATTCATGCTCGCATATTTTAATCGCGTCATCGCGCATTCAGATTATTAAATTTACTTAATCACTCGAATATTTACCCTCGTCGCATTGAAGTACATTGAAGCTTCTCTTACATGCACGTGTGTGTTCATTCATTCATTCACAGAACATCAATTTTTCAAAGAAGTAAAACAATGGACACGCGCCTAATCTTGGACATTATTTTTGTCATTAAATATAAATATTTAAACTTTCAGCATAAAACACATGTGTGCACACCTAAAAGTATATAATCTTATTCTTAGCGAAGTTCTTTGAATTTTAGAAAATTTTACTTTTATATGTGACTTCTGGATTTTTCTAAAAGAGAAACATTCTAAGCACAATATTCTTAAAGTTGAAAGAATTTCGTCTTTTATTTACAATTTTGTTTTCGATAGAAATTTTTTCTAGTAACAGGGCATACTATTTCAAGTAAACATTCCTCTTTATTCAAAAGGAAAAAAGAATAATACGCGAAAAAAAATTTGGTCGGATTAATTAAAGTGAAATATGAGCAAACGAGAAATTCCGGTTGAAGTTACCAAAATCCTGAAGATTATGAAGATTTCTGTTTAACTTCAAGAATTTTGATAAGGTCAACCAGAATTTTTCGGTTTATATTTTTTGGGTGTATATATTTAGCATATGTATATCTATTCTTTTTCGTTAAAGATTCAACATTTTAAAGATCGAAATAGTAAAAAATTTTAAGATTAGATACGTGTCCAGGTGCTTTGTCACTCTTTGACGAAAGACTCGAAGGGGAGAAAATAAAATTTATAGCGTCGCGAGTCGAATTAATTCGCGACTCCCGCGAAACAAACATTTCGCTCGGCGGAGCGATTGGTAAGAAACGTCATCGCAGAAATCTCGGGCATACCTAGTAGTGAAGTCCATAACACCGCGGAACGTAACGAGCGAAGGAATGAGCGCAATAAGTACTTAGTGATCGCTTTTCGTGGAAGCCAAGTTGGCAAGGACTATCGGCCTCTCGCGACTCTCCGTGGCACGAGGAAACGATCGCCCATAAAAGTTTCTAGACGCGACGCGGGCCTTTCCCACGATTTATTTAGGTGCTTCGAACTGGCTTCGCGCGAGCGCGAGGCAACCCCGTCGCCGCGAAGAGTTATACACATTGTGCGACGGCCTGCCGGCCAACGCCGGGTCCGCGATCTTCTTTTATGAAATTTTAAATCATTCGATTCGGGAATCGCGCGCTATTTATTACCCATTCGGACGCGTCCTGTGGAAGGATGCGTGCCCGCGACTCCGGATGTAAAATATCGTCCGCGCCCGGACGAGACGTTTACAATGCATTCAGCGCAATTTATTGTATTATCGCGAAATCTAATTTATACGTCTCGTATGCTGACGTACTGCCGTATACGGCGGGAAATGGCTTTCGCAATCATAACGAGCACGACGCGCGCGACTTATTCTTCTTTACAGGCCGGTCCGTTTGCGCGACGTCGACTGCGCGATGTCATGTTAAATCGTCTCGAGACGATCGCGATCGACGTGCAGATCGTCCGCTTGATTTCATTGACGAGTCGGCAGTGCGAATCGAAGCTTATCTCACGCTGGGATACAATGCAAAAAGATCTGGGAACGTAGAGATCTTCGTTATCGGTTAAGTGATACGTTTAAGTAGTTTCGCTCCTTGTCACGGTGGAGACTCCTGCCTGGAAGAAGATTATGTTTTACAAATAACAATATTTGTTGCATGTCGCGAATTCAAAGGAAAATTAGAGCGTCTACCTGCAATTAATCGTCGCGAAGCAATTGAATGTATCAATTTCAGACGTTAATTTTGTCATAAGAAATTAAAATTTATAAAATTCTACTGTTTTCAAGCATTTTTTACAAACGAATGACGTAAGCATATAATTAAATTGAAACGAATTTAGTGCAAGTCAGTACGATTAAGTTGTACTTGCAAATTCCGTGGCATCTTAATTCAAATTAATTTGTAAATAAAACATGTACGGTTCCTGGGAAACGCAACCATATGTATAAGTCTGTTGGTAAGGAAACAAGTGCCAGGAGTTCGAGTTGTTTGAAATCGTGTCAGAGAAGCCGTTTATCTACAACAGTTATAGAGAATAGATGTATTATAGACATATTAATGAATTATAGACATACTGATGATCAAAATTTCTTTTTCGCACGAAAAGTCTGATAAAAAGAAGTGATATCCATTAAATGTCGAAATTACGACATCTTTGCGTTACTTTTCGGTGCAGTTCAATCGCGAATGAGTCATTGCAGAAAAGAGATCCTTCTGTTTCGACGGTTAATCCGCCGCACACGGAATTTCGAGCATCCGTTTGAAATTTCACAAAGGGTTACTGTAAATCTGGTCGATCGCGTGAGACGTCTTGGGAAAGTATGTCTTATCTACGTCTTTATTCGGTGTCCCGCGTGTGCTCCGAATGCAAAGCCGCCGGCACCGCCGTTATCATCGCATAGGCATCTCTCGCGAGGCGGTTTGTTTTATACGCAATTACTTGATGAGTCATTTCTGTAATTGGAGCATATTTTTCCGGAATTTATTGACGACGGGGCCCTAGCAGCCGGCGAGATTAGCATAAACCGAGGATGACTTACTCGTCCTGTCCGCCAGCGACATTTTAACGAGCGTAAACTCGCTCGGCTTTATTTATCGTGCGTGTTATCGGTGTTTTCTACCTCGCATTTCTCCCTGCGCTCCCACAGGCTCGTGTAACCAGGAGAGAGAAAACGCACGGCGGCGCCTTCGTTTGACATTTGATCGCGCCTTTAGACGACCCGGGAGTTTACATCGTAATCTCCTATTTGTACATAGTGACCCTCACATATTGCTCTTTTTTTTTTGTCCCTGTGGAAGTGACGAAAATTAACGAGAGGTTATTAGAACTTGGCTCGTGGTGAATTAATTTTCATAACTTTTTTCTGCGTGCATTTTTTGCGCAACTTTTCGTGCGCCGATAAAGTCGTCGTTTATTGATCCAGAAGTTATTAGGCTGCAACGATAATATATTTCACGAGGTCGATGTTTTTTATAATCATCAAGGCAAATGTTACCAATCCATTAGCGGCGGCGGCCTGTATATGGCGGAAATTTATTAGAAAAAAAAAAGGAAAACAAACGCAATAAGGGGGGAGAGCGCGCTTGATTCATCCGAGGACATCTCGACCGTGGGAGTCTCGAGCGGTTCGTAACATCGACCGGTACTTAAGCACGGCACCTTTCCTTGAGCAAAAGTGCTCATCGGGAATCCGGGAAGATAAATATTCATGTTCCAGAGTCGTCCTCCGTCCGTCTTTCGCGGAGCGTGCATTAGCGAACGGTCGATCTAGCCCCTCAGGTCGGCCGATATAAACGGGGCATGAGCTGCCCAAATGCGTACAAGGTCGTTATCTTAACGCAGCACTACTAAAAACGGGAAGAAGCGGCAAGAAAGAAAAGGGTGACCGCGGAGAGCGGAAAAAAGAAGAAGAGGAGGAAAAGAGGGAGGCAAATAAGAGAGCCGGAGGTTGTCGCGTTAGAGAGGAAGAGAGAGAGAAAACTCGGGGATTGAGTTGTCCCAAGGTGCCGGATGAGCTCCTCGGGTAGGTTAGGTATGTTAACAAGTTAGGCGATACTAAGATAAGAATCCTCCGCGATCCTTTGTGGCCTCCACGGTAACGCGACACCAGAACAACCCAGACCAAAACCAGACCGCCGCCGCCGTCGTCGCCGTCGCCTCCGCCTCCGCTCCTCGGCTTCGCTTTCCTCCATCTTCGTGCTCCTGCCTTGTCCTCCTCCTCCTCCTCTTTCTTTCTCTCTTCCTCACCCACCTCCTCAGACAACTCTCAAAGAGCAGAACGATGTCGGAGCTCAATGAACACAACGCTGGTAGCCGTAAGCGAGCGCCATTCCTCTCATTCATCCCGACGAGATCGCGATCCGCAAAATCTGACCTCCGCTTATTCGCCATGCCGCTTTCTCACGTCGGAGCTTTATCTGTTCCACTTGGACTACCGGCGCGCAAATGCGACATCACGGTCACAGCGATTCGAGGCATTAATGATGCCGCTCGTCGTCGGCCACTTTCCACCCGGTTAATGCACGAGTTATCGTCTCCATGTCTCTTGTTGATCGAAAGAGAAAATCGAAGAATTCTTTGTTCGCTTCTACTATAATATAAAATATAAACAGTTACATACGAAAAAGAGAAAAATAGTTGCAAGTCCGGAAAAGTATTCGGCGCGTGCGTTGTCACTTTTGAACATTATTACCTTCCCATAAGTTTAAACATTCGCACCAACAAGCGCAACCGACTCTTTTCTCTCTTTTCCTTTTATCTTGAAGGATTAATTTTTCACGATTTTTTCAACTCTCCGAGTTATGCGCGAGTTACGACGCCTTTGTTACGTTTGTGACCAAAGATCGGGCATAAGATCTTCATCAATATCTCGATTAATGGATTTCAAAGATTATTTGTCGCGGTCATGCGTAATACCGATCAGGCCTGGCTTCATCGTGCTGTCAAAATAACGTAGCCGGAGAATTGATTCTTCGTTCCTCGTTAAACCCGACAAACGATCAATTTGCCGCAGCCATCACCCGCTCTAGGGGACCACATGACACACTAGAGCAGGTTCGAAAGAAAGGAAGGTTGCCGGATAGACCACCTCTGGTCTGACATGAGCCGTATAAGTCGTGGATTTACGAGGCTCGTAGAAGAGGCGCGTTCTCTCATCGGCGCGGCGTGAGTGAACGGCGTTACCAATAGCGGGAGGTATCAGCGTCAGGTGATTTCTCTATTAGTTTGGGGCGAGACCCCCGTGGCGTCGAATCCCGAGCCCCTTTTCCGACCGGTGGGCCACCATGTCACTCTGCGGCCGCCGCAGACGTCAAAGTGACCGGCTTTTTAGTGCTGCGCCAAACAGGGGAGATCCGAATGGCTTGCATTTGTCGCGGTAAATGCATTTGTGCTTGTTTTGAGTAGAATACTCATGGGCGGTCTGACCGGAGTCGATAAGGGGTGGGAAACCCAGGGGGGGCATCCTCGCGCGGGTAGAGAACGACATAGCTTCACGTCCCGCCCTTAACACGCATCCCACCGGCGTGTAGCATTTTTGGGCTTAAACCGGATCGAGATTACGAGGCCGATATCGTTCGCCGCGCGATGGAACGCGGCCTCGCTCTTCGGGGGTTAACTGCTTCTGACACACGACGGAGTTATCACGCTTTTATGCGTATATACTGCTCCGTCATCGTCGTCTTTTGCTTTCTCAGGCGATCCTTTATTACGTATCAAAGTGACACCGCGTGGTCCGTGCGCAATAGTGCGGTCAATTCTTAAACACGTTGAATTGATCGAATTTTTTATCTCGCCTCACAAAGAGTGCGGACGTGATTGGCATTATCAATTTCGGACTCGGTGATCAACTGGAAAACGTGCGGAATAAAAAGTTTGAGGAATAAATTGAATTGTTAACAATTAAATTATTACGGATACCTGCTCGAGAGAAGCAAGCCAAGCAAAGAATGCACCAAGGGGAGAGATGAAAGCAAGAGGAGAGCAGAGGACGAGGAAGAGAAGCGTAGGAGGAGGTAGATCAATCGAGGTCTCGATCGTTGCATCCCCATGAAAGAATAGTTCCGTTTGTGTGCGCGTGTGTGTGTCCGTGTCCGATCGTGTTTCACGAGGTTTCGGTATGTGTCCCCCGCGGGACCGACAACTCAATAGCCACACACAACACCGCGAAACAAGGCGCTCTGGGGGCCCCGATAACGTCGTGTTTGGTCCCGACGATGAGTCCCTGGGGCTACTCAGGTAGGCCCCAACGAAACGACGAGGACAGCCTCGGATGTCCGTCTTCTCTCTCTCTGGCACATACACACATCCACACACGACCGCTCTCTGCCTCGCAGCCTAGAGAAAGAGAGAAAGAAAGAGAGAGAGAGAAAGTTAGGATCTTCCGTCCGACACCCCCTAGCCTCGCTGCTAGTCGACATTCTCACGCTAATTGGCCGGCAGCGCTCTCCCTGTAATTTCATTAAGGGGGTCTCGTGCCCACGGTGAGTTTAAGGCCCCGCCAACGCGCCCACCTCACCTTCCTCCCCCGTGCCCCTTGCTTCTTCCCACCAGACCAAATATTTGCCAGGTTTGATGGCTTTACGGAGTCCAACAGACTCGTGAACCGTAGAATTGGAAGCCGCTATATACTTTGAAGAGACTTGCGTTCTCGTACTTCGCCGATTCTTTCGAGCCGACCGACCGACCCCGGGCATTTCCGTTCGCTTCTTCACGTTCAAACCGACCCACCAGTGCCTGCGCGCTAATAAATCAAGGTAGTGGTGAGGCGTTAATAATTCACCACGACTTTTTCAATAGAATGATATAAGCATAGCGCTATGTCAATAGGTTACCCTGCATATTCCTATAGAAAAGTTTAGAGCCCTGAAGCGTTTCCTTTCGATTTATGTTACGTGACCCGAAGAATCGCGATGGATTGCAAAAAATGTTGATTGCAAGACGCTTAGAGTTGCGTTATAGTTCTTAGAAGATGCAAACCGATTCCTGCATCTTCCACTATTCTTTGTTTTTTCTTCTTTACCATATACGGTTTTTCTAAGATAACCGTCAATTCGGAGAAAGGGAAATCGGGGATAGTTGAGAATAACTACATCGTATGAAACGTACGAGGGTTCCGTCAAACATCATCCCTAATTCATTTGCATCATTTATTACTAATTAGGACATTTATTACTAATTTTATTTTTTGTTAGGTCGACGTCAAATGTAATCAAAACACGTGATTTTTGTGATTCGATGTAACTTAGATTGCGCGAGAATACAAATGAATCTGATAAATCAACTCTCGATTTTTTACGTATCATCTTTACGACATGATAATGGATTATTACTCGTACTAGCTACGTAATGATGAAAAACCGTCAGAGTTACCGTCGAAGTGATCCTCTTGTGTTCTTTCTTCGCGGGCGAATCGAAAAAAAAACTCTTCGTGCGAACGAACCGATGCGAATGTTGGCCGCCACGAGAAGGGTCTCGCGAATGGGCGATATACGACTTCCTATCCGCTTGACTTTGCCAACAGTTAGCGTCATCTCCAGGCTCACGAGCCTCTTTACGGTCCTCCGAACGAAGAACTACCGGCAGGGTCTCACGGGCGGTCGTTCCGAATGCCTCTCGGCGAACAATGTGCCAGGGTGTGCATACAATTAACCGGCGCGTTGTCGTCGGACTTTGCACGTTCGCGCTGTAATTGCGTCGTGTTTTGCTACACGTTGCACGGGGCGTTCCGCGGCGTTCTTTACCACAGTCTATGTGGCCCAAACGTGCCTGAGCATACGATCTGCTTGCTAGCGGAATCGCGAGTGACCATATTCACGCCCTGGCGAACGACGTGCGCGTACGGGTGAAAATTTTTCGCTTGATCCTTGCGTTTCTTCCTTCGCGCGACGGAGGAGTCATGGTCTTTAATGAACAATCTCGCGTATCGCGAATAATTCACGAGTTATCGTGCAGCACGTACTGTACAATATGGTTAATTTGCAATCTATATTAACGGAATGTGTTAACGGAATGTTAAAGAGAATGATGAACTCGAAAAGCGTCGATACGCAGAGGCGATCGTCGAAACGACATGTGTCGAATGAGCAATTGTGCGAAAGCATTTGCAATTCTGTGCAACTAATACAATGTCAGAACTTTGCAGAAACAAGTCAGTATCTTGTCGGTAAATTTTCAAGTATAACATCCTTAATAAAAGTCACGTTCGATTTAAATAAAGCAAATTCTCTTCAATTTCGAATGTTTGCACTACTTTTCGCAATGTTGTTTTCAAAAAATTAAAATAAAAAAATTGCACGTTTTGCAGTTTATCTTAATTAATAATTATTTTAATTCAGTCTCTGATGTATTTGTTTGCCTCCATCTCCATTATAAGCGTCGGCAATTTTTTCAAACATTCCCGTGAGAAGATCGTCGCTTTGGGATGTCGGCGGAGGAACATTTATTTAACCGGCAAATCTATTATGAACTGGAGATACCAAATTATTTTGATGATACGGAAGAGATGTTTTGGGGGTATTAATTTCGTTCCGTATAATTTCATAAATGGTTGGCGCCAGCGTGGACCGGAGCTTCTCGAATGACCGGTCGGCGTTCTTTCCCAGAGTGTCGGCGGCATCGAAATCGGACGCGCTCGTGGATCCCGTAGATCTTGGGGTAGCATCCGCAACTGGCGGGCCGTGAAATCGCAATTTGCCCGCAGATTATGCCCGCGGATCGCTCGAGTTTGAGAAGCGTGAAACCGAGAGGGTAGAGCGTGACGCTACTTGATGCCGCTACTCAAGTAGCGAGCGCACGCGCGCCCGCGTTTTCACGCCATTACGTTCATTGAGAACGTCGCAATTTCTTCGCGAAATTCTCGTCGTATCGATCAACTGTATCAAGTAACATTAGCGTTATCGTACTGTCACTTATCATAGCATTATCGTGTTTTAATGATACGTCGCTACTGCACGGAGAAAATTACTACTATGACTACTATGTATATCCACATTTTATGATCAGAGGGAAAATTTATGTGATTTCTTGTGAAATAGATGTGGCATTAAAAGTTGCTGTTCGGGACAGCTTTTCATAAAATTTTTGAGCAAACATACCATTCGTAGCTGCTGGCGGTTCAACGCCAATATCGTCACCTGCGGATCTTTGAATGTCTCGAGGGCTGTCTTTTCAAGAGGCACGATAACAGCCGACCCTCTTGCGAGCTAACGAGAAACGAGATTCTACCGCCACCCAGACATCACGATCGATACCTGGATATACCGATGCACGTCGCATCTACCATCTTGCCGCGTAGAATCGATCGCCTTCGGATTTCCTTTATAATTATCTCTCCACGCTCCGGTAAATGCTCGCTATTCTATTTTAATTGACAGCGGAATGTAGAGTAGGCGACGGGGCGCGGTTAACAACGGACATCGCGTGTGTTCGAGTGTAGACGACAGAAAGGAAGAAAGGAGCGTTGATCTCTCTTGTGCGGGACCGCGGTTTATACTTTACTACTCGGACCGTTAATATATTATCGCCCCAGCTGTGATATATTTGACGTGAGTGTCGGGAAAATTAAAGCAATCCTTCTACCGGTACCGCCGGTGGTCCGAGAGATCGCGAGCCGAAAGCAGCCTTCGCTCATGGTAATCGGAGATGCCGGGATACAAATATGCGCGCATTAATAGAGAGCGGCTACACAAGCACTGCTTCACAAGATGCGCGCCTCGAGTCGGTCAAGTAAGAAAAAAAAGTATCAGTTCGCGCAGACATAATTTTTTCTGCAGCATGTGTGACATGGATATTAACATTCAGTTTAAATAAAATGAAATCTCGATCAAATCTGAATTTCATAGGAATTATCAGTCGTTAATTGTGTGAGCCACGATTAAAATTAAAAATAATTTCTTTACTGTGGGCCTTACTCTTCTAAAAGAAGCGAGTGCAAATATATTTATTTCATATTTTCTTGTGATGTGTAGATGTCATTAATTTAATTCAGTTTATTCAATTGATAATTGCTTGATCTGACTTCCGGATTGATGCGTCCTTCGTATGTTTTTATCAATAATTAATCGTCAGCGTTAGTAATTATTTGTCAGCGCCAATTATATCGGATTGCAGCTTGGAGATTTTGTCGCGTTTGTTAAAAGGCAAATTGTCTCGTAACTTTTGGAGATTTTAGTCGGTTTGGATAGTGAACGTACGTATTTCTAAGGACCGCACGAGTTCCGACAAAATGGCCGGCACAACCGGCCGAACTCCCATGATATCCGTTCAGCGCCGTTATGAAGGACCCTTACAACTACCCACCAACCGGCTTGTATATCGGACCACTGTGCTGAAAGAAATACGATTCCGCATTGCAGGGACAACTACGTTCTCGAAGCAACGAACGAGTTGTCGGATGGGAAGAAATAAAAAGAAAGAGGGAAGATACGAGGTAGGATAGAACAGGACCAGGACCCCCCACGGTCAGACCTCGCACTTTCCCACGTGTGGGTGATCCCGTTTTATCGTGCCGACGCTGTATCTCCTCACCTTGGCTATGCATACTTTGCGATGTAATAGCTCTTGAAGTATGTGGCGGTTGGAGGAATCCGGAAACCGGGTTCTCTGATACAAAAAGTTTCTACATATTTCGGCAGCAGAAACCAAAGTGCTCCGTACTTTCGTAGGCCGCCCAGCGAATTGGCTGCTCTTCAAACAAAGAGACAGTGTTCTTGCATTTTGGTCGAAGAGGACCAAACTGAAACTGTTGATTCTGCAATATGCAAACATTCCCAAATGTATGCAACATTTGGTTCGTACACTGAGAAAAAATTTTTGCTGCTTGTAACTATAATCACATAGAGAAATAATTATTGTAAGTCGTGGTAAAGGAAACTTTTTTTACTAGTTTCTACTGTTTCTACTTCGTATTAGAACAACCAAAAAATAAATGATTAATGATGGACCATAAATTACTATTAGATCTAATATCTAAATTACTATTAGATATTAATTTTAAATTAACCACTCTTTTCTGTTAATGTATTGGCTTGAAATCGAATTTCGCTTAGATACAATGACTTTATTTTTCACACGTGCCCTTTTTATGCAACTATTGAAAATGGACAGAATTGCGGACTTGAGCCGACACTGTCGAACTCGATGATTGCGAAATTTTCTCTCGACAGCGTAAATCAAACACTCGATCGTGTGATCTATGGCAAAGATGGTCTAGTCTCAATCGGGTCTCACGAACATGCGTACCAGCTCGAGACAGCTTTCTCCTCTCGGGTAGATCTAATGCGACAGGCTCTTCGGGATTCCCGACGGTCGTTTCGCGGATGTTAACAAGGCATCAACATGAGTCTCGTGCCTGACTGCGGTCGGCGGCTACAAGTGGAACGATCAAGAAGGGGGTGCGGCAGCTTGGGCGGATGGGTGAACAGCGATATCGAAATGCTGGATTCGCGCGGCGTGTTCCTGCGGTTTTTTTGTACTATTTTCTGTTTCGAAACACTTTGCCCGCCGCCTCGCCGCTACTTTCAACACGATAACGATCTATGACGCATCGTCCCAAAAGCGTTTGACATACTCACCTTTCGCGCGCACGTGCATCATGCTGGGAAAGGTGTATCGTTCGCTAAAAAGTAATCACACGCAATCTCTCCGACGGAGCGAGTTTGAATTATGAGGAGACGTTTTTCGTCGAGAATGCATTCCAAAAGATCGAAGCGATCGCGCCTCTTTTCAAAATCCAATCGCATAGGCACGACTATTGCGAAGAATTTTCTTACTAGTCACGTTTCTTACTAGTCAAGTTCGTAAAAAACATCGTTAATAAATAACTCAGTTTTTTCAAACAGTTATTCAGTACTTTATCAATGTCACTATTTCACATTTTTATGTTTTTGTAATAAAAGAACTACGCAAAAAAATCTTTCTCACAAGTTTTCCACCTCGCAAAAAGTATGATTTTTTGTTACAAAAAACTGAAAGCATTGTAAAGAAGTCAAGATTCATGATTTAAAAAGTGCCATGACGTTTAGTAGACTAATAATATTTATGGGCTGATCCCAACTCAACCTTAACCTTAAGCTTAATCTTCATACCCACTCTGAAGTTTTCACCTGTGGAGCACCTGTTCCAGCCCCAATATTAGTTCCGCAATTTTCTGTAATGCTTTTGTGTGCCAAAAAGAATGGACCAAGGACGAATTTAGTTTTCACACTGAGCACTTTTTATGTTATATTTATTTGACACTACTTAAAACTAATGGTAGCATATTCACCTCAAAAGGATTTTTCTTAAGGAAGATAATAATATTTTCAAACAGTAGTTGACTTCTCAAAATTTTCCAAAGTCGTTGTTGAGTTACAAAGGAAGAATATATAAAAGGATAACAATATATATTGGATAACAAGAAATTATCCGACAAAAAATTATCAAACTAATATTTTCCATCAATTTTTATATCCGATCAGGAAACATCCGATGATCGGATATAAATAATCGGTTCTTAATTTTTTGATCAGTTCATGTGATGAAATCATTATGATCGGAAGTATCCGATTTAACTTGGTCGGATATAAAAGTTGATCGGAAAACCGTTTGATAATTCTTTATTGGATAATTTCTCTCAGTACAGCAAAAATTTTGAAATAACTTAATAATATTCTAAAAATGTTTCAAGGATGAGGAAGTCTTTTTGACTTAATTCTTTTTACACGTTACCTTCCGACTTGTTTATGTGTGCTTTTCACAATTTTCATGCCATCATCGCGAAAAATCAAGCACACTTCCGTCGAGAAGAATGTCCTAATCAGTGAAGGATCGCCCGGGAGTTGTGTTCGTATGCTCTCGAAGGAACGGCGGGTAAGAGTGTCGCCGTTCGAAAAATGAGAATGCATTACCTCGACGCCTTCTCTCGGAGTTCTCGGCGAGATCGACGTTGGTGGTTCAGCGGATAGCACCGGCTACGTCTGGATCTGGACGCTATTACCAAACGTAGACGCGAGTGAGAGAGCGTCGCGGAGCGCGACGGAGAAGGAGAGAGCCTCTTCGCTCTCGGCAGGCATCCCAAAACAAAGAGCCGCGATGCTGCTTCAACGGTGGACAATATGTAAATCAGCGGCTAGCCGTGGTCACGATGTCGCGACCTCGTCGTCCCGCTTCGGGCTACCTTCTCAAACCTTCGCCACCGCAGCCACCAAACCGACTACCAGCCCGACTGCTTCCCCTAAAGGCCTGGAAGATGTGTAACCATACGTAATGGTCGCTGACCGGTGCGAGAGACCTTACCGAGATAGCGGAGAGAGTGAGGACGGAGGAAAGGGATTTGAAGTTATTTCGACCGTAAGTGTCGACTCGTGAGGAGGATATTTATCGATAGCGAGAAAATTAAAAAGAAAGGTCTCTTCTCTCTCACAATCACTCCGCAAAAACTTTATTCTAATTCCTTTAATTATCCTGCTTTCTCTGTAGCAATCTCTCTTGCCACATGATTGCATTTTATTGTCTCTTCCTTTTATCTTTTTTTTGTGACCTTTTCTCTTGTCGGATCTTTTCTGTTTGTTTCGTAGTTTCCTGTTTTACGTTGTCAATTTTGTCCGCATTAAAGAAATTTCAGAGATAAATACTTAACATATAACATGCAAATATTTTTGTTTTGTTTTTGTGTCAGCTTTTTTGTGTATGTGCTTATTTCTCCTTCGTTATTATCTATATATTTTAACTATTTACAAGGCACTTGCGTAAGAATCGTTTCGTCGCACCTGAATTCCGTCGTAGATCTTGCTTATCTGCTGATAAATACCTATGCGAGGAAACAGACAATTTTACGCAACCAATGTGTGCATTTTCGACAATATCAGCCGATAATATAACTTCGTCCTGCATTCAAAAGAAACGTGTCCTGCTATCAAAATTACTTTCTCACTGCAGAGGTGCGATATTCACAAATATCTCTTCTGGATGACAGTTAAGTGACACGCATTAAACGAGAGCACTGTGTCACAAGGCGACACGAGAAGTCACTCTTTCGCGGACGCACACCGGCGACTTTCGAAAGTGACTGCGTTCGATCAATCTCCGCGCGGATCACCCGCGGATCACCCGCGGATTCCCGCGTCGCGCGTATCCACGACATGGACGCTGATGATGACGATGACGCACTCATCGCTCAATATGGCTTTGGTTCCCATGCATTTCGCGAGAACGACCGACAATATAAGCGGCTCCACGACCAACTTCTCACTCTTCCTCTCTCCCTCTCGCTTTCTCTCTCTCTCTCTCTCTCTCTCTCTCTCTTATTTTTCTTTTCACTCTTCCTCTCGTCGTCCCTATCTATGGCAATTAGCTGTTAAAAGTGTTCATGTGTTTCACCGGTTATCGCCGTCCCACCCACGCGCCCGAATCGTTCTCCGCGTGTTATCTCGCGACAAAATGCATCTCGTTCGGCTGAAACAGCTGGTCGAAAACGGGTCCTCCGTATTATACTGCTGCTGCGGTAGGAACATCGATTCCTGCGTACGTGGCCAATGCCGATGTTGCGAAAGAGCGGCATTTCCATAATGCCGAGCGCCCTTCTCCACTCTCGGGGCTCTACATCTCCTTTCCCTCTTTTTTTTCATTTCTCGCTTCTTTCGCTTTTTCTCCGACCGATATCTGCCTCGCTCATTCTTCTAGGAAGCTGTCTCATGGTTCCCACGAACGGTACCTCTTTTCTCTGAAATCTCTCTCGCCGTTGGACAGAAGGAAACCGCGTCACTAACATGGGATATATAGCTGCGGGCACACGTTCTCGACGAAAATGTGCGAGAACATATTTTTGTATGGCCCACCTTTGACTGACACTCTCTTTGACGGCCTTGTCTTGAGGTGTTGACATCGGAAAGAATAAATATAATCGATATAGCTTATTCCTTTGTCAAGACTGGGCTCTTTGGGCGACACGGCTCATTTAATAAATGTATATCGCTTTTAGTATTTCTTTCACACACATTGATTGTATCCTTCCTTCAACAAAAAGGAAACGCTGAGAAAATCACACGTGCAGATTTCTTGGACAGAAACATAACACGACGGAAATTGTACGTTTCGTATGCGTTGCGAAATGATTCGACTCGCTCCGGGTACACATTACGAGAGGAATTATAGCCGAACACGCAAAACACGCGTGTCTCGAAAGCGCCGGGCAGCTTGATGCAAAGTCACCATTAATACCTATTAAGATCCGATGAGGGACGTGCACGCGTTTCGCTCACGAAGCACGAATAGAGAACCCCTTGTACCAGCCACGTCCTGTCGACTAACAAGGCGAAATTAGTCGTGAAATAAATCTAGTCTGTTTTAGAACGTGGTATCCGCGGCAGGAGGGCGGGGGATAGAACCTATTAGTACGGTACCGCCCCTCAATCAACAGCAGTTAAGGATGACCGTGTGCCAAGCTCATAGTCCTCCGATCGTTCGGATTGACGACTTTTGCGACGGTTCGCACACCTTCGGCGTCATCGAGAAAAGGAAAGTTGATCGGACGCGATTGATGTATGAAAAGAAAATTACATGTGTACGCGTAAATGTGCGCGAGTAATCGCGGATTTCACTCTCGTGATATTTCTCCTTTTGCAAAATATTCACAGCCAATTTTCCACAATAATAGTTTAAACTTAAAGTTGAGTTTAAACTCTGTTTAAGTCATCAAACACATTATTGCAATAAAGTTTAGACTTGAATCTAAATTTAAACTATTGTTGGAAAGTTGACCCTTAATATTTTGCAAAAAGTAAACATGGCGAGCGTGAAATTGTCGTTGCTGAGAATTAGATTCACGATTACTCGTGGCTCCCGCACTTTTATAGCGCGCATATAATGTATTTTTTCTCTGTTTTTGCTTCGTGTAAAAGTGCGACAACTTTCGCGAACGCGATAATTATTCGAGGGCGCGGCGCTGATCGTTATGTTCTTGAACGAAACACGTCCGCTCGAGTCACACGTAGTCGATATAACGGACGATCCGTTTCCAAGGATGCCACGGGTGATCCTCCGAGGACCACTCAGCTTTGGGAGCCTCTTGTCTCGACATTACTGAAAGTTGTCTTGATGGTCACTAGGAATGTAGCGGGAGGACGCCTTCGGGCATTCGAGGATAGCGGCGAGACGGAAGATCGGAGGAGGACAGGGCGAGTCAGATAGCGGGTGATGAAGAAGAATGGAGACGGCGAGTAGCGGAGACTCCCTCTAACAGCGGGATGCGGGCGCACTGTCCTAATTACAACGAGGCCTTTTATTTTTTCCTCCAGCTGAAAGGAGCCGAAGTATTTGCCCGCGGCGATGGCGATGGCGATGGCAGGTAGGGGGCAGCGGCGGGGCCTAGACGAACCGCTCTCGGGACTCATTTGGAGCAAAGTGCAAAAGGATCGCCGGCACATCGCCGCCGTCATTGACGACGAGCGAACAAGCAAGGATGAGCCAAAGAATGGTGTAGGATCGGAGTAGGAATGGAGGAGAAGAACCGTAGTGCGCGCTCTCTGGTGAAAAAAAGCGCCGCGGTTTTCAGCAGCCATTCATAGCGCCGACCGATATATTTTCGGTCTCTTCTCACGGCTCATTCATATCTCGTCGTGTGAGACTCGATCGACGATCCCTATATGCGCCGACGGCGAAGGCAAGAAGGGAGCCTCTCTTCTACAACGCGCACTTCCTCGTTTCCGTAAATTTCTCGTACACTGAGAAGAAATACTTGAAAATTTACATGTGGTACATATTCAGATTTATTCACAGAAATAAGTTTTATTTCACAAAAATAAATCTTGCTTCATAGAAATAAACTTTGTATGCCACGAGTAAAATTTGAAGTGTTTCTTCTCAGTGTACATTCCGGACTTTTCGGATTCAGTTACGGAGGACTCGTCGGCTACTGTTCTCCGTGTCATATTTAGTTCTTGGTTTTACAAAATGATTTGATTTCTATATATCGAGTAGCAGAAAATTTTTTTTCGAGAACGTCGTATCTCGCTATTTTAGAGAGGCTTCGTTTTCCTATAGAAAAATTGTATCGTCCTCCCGCCGTCAAACGCCGCATAGGAAGATGAGCTAACGATCTTAATGGCTAGATAAAACATTGACACCTTTGCGGCGCTCAGGGGACCATCTGGACGAGGGCATGAAAGGGAAGGCGGACAGGGATCGTCAAACACAGGGTCAGTACGAGAGAAGTGGAAATCCTTATGAGAAAGTAAGTTGGACGGGCGATGACAACGAGCTAACAGCGTGCGCAAACACGGCGGCTCGGGACAGAGCCATGCTCGAGCCGATCATCATGTACTTACGCGTTTCCTCTCAAACATCGACAACGTCGACAGCTCCAGACACGACATCGGACACTGATCATGGGAAAAGACAAATCCCGTTTGCTCAAGTCGGAATGCGCGACTCGAATGCTCTCGGGCAACGCGTGCCCATCATCATGACAGTCGTCTCTTATTGATATGCTCGCTTAACGATAAATCATAAAATGTCCGTGAAACACACACGTCACTAGAAAGACGTATCCTCAAGATGGACCTATGCTCGTTTGCGCGAATATGTCAAAGAGAATAAACAAGCCAAAGTCGTTGACTTCGCAGTTATATGACTCTTCAGCAAACTCTTGTATCTGCGACTATTTTCTAACCGTACGAGAAGTCACGCGGAAGGCAGAAAGACAGAACGCTGCTGAGATCTACCGTAGATTTCAATAGCAAAAAGACGTGAAGATGAAATCGTGAAATCGTTTATTGGGTTTCGGCGGAATTTCGAGTTATTTTTAATAAGCATCGCTTGTAGTATTCGTTGTTTCAGTCCCACACACAAATAAGTCTCGTTAATAGCATTAATGAAATTTAATAAAATCTTAATTATAATAGTTACTATTAATTAGTTAATAAAATCTTAATATCAAGTGTCTATTATAAACTATGTGCATGTATAAATATCATTGAGAACTTCAAATCATTGATTAGAAAGCATTTTGGACGACGATCATACTTGAAATTATCGTGACAGAATTTTCGTTGGAGAACTCGGGCGGTTGAATCTGTTGCTTGCATTCTGACGTGACATAGAGAACCGTTAATTATGCTATTGTTTCTTCCTTCAACGATCTCAAGCTAGTAAGATATGAGAAACTTGTATTGTTGCTGTGGATTACCTGAGTCGTCATTTAGTAACCTTTCTCCTACTTGCGTCTTGGAA
This sequence comes from Odontomachus brunneus, assembly GCF_010583005.1. NCBI lineage: Eukaryota > Metazoa > Arthropoda > Insecta > Hymenoptera > Formicidae > Odontomachus > Odontomachus brunneus. Next base: position 1,815,256 of record NW_022639494.1, on the reverse strand, counting down.
TCCTCACGTAACATTTCTTAAATACAGCCAGCCTTGTTATTTATATTCCAAAAAGTTCACAAAATCTTCATAGATGTTGAACGCTTGGAGATGCCATTCGGTTTGTCAGATAAGTACGCATTGTTCATCTGGTATAATAGGTTGCGGGATGTCTCTCTCGGTAATGGTATCCTCCATTCCATTAACTTGCATTTCACAGAAGATTTGAAATATTAACCTGCTGAAAATGTTTAGCAACTTGTGTATATCAACATATAAATTTTGTTCATTATTATCGTTGTTGATTATTCGAAGTCGGTTTTAACATCCGCGAAGTGCTTACCAAAGAGATCCCTAGTTTTTAGATTATCTCTTCGATACCTGTTGCGAATTTTTGTAGATACTCGTAAGTGTTTTGGAGAATCATGTCAATCTAAAAATAAAATAAGCTTTTTTTATTTACGTGATTGCTCATTGTAGAAATATGTACATGTGCCGACAAATTTTGTCGTGATGGTGTTCCGCGTTCTAAACCGCTTTTGAGAATGAATTTTTTTTTATAATTAATTATACAGAGTGTAATGGCATTAGGAAGGAAAAATGGAGGAGATGGTAAGTTGAAACAATAACAGCACTCGATGTTGAGTGGTCTTTGGTTTAATATGATACAACAGAGCGGACATTCTGAAGAGAGAAGTCCGTATGCATATTACATATCCACATGTAATTTTATAGTCTATATCTTATCACTATATTATACTATTTTATCGAATTGATCTATATACAGTGTGTGTGTATGTGTGTATACACAAAAATGATGGCTGATGTACATTTAATTTATTTGTATCGCAAGGTTTATGGAACGCACCACTTCGAGAGAAAATTTTGTTACGCGTTATTCTTCAATCTTTTTTTCATAAGATCTCATAGTGATACTCATCTTCACTCCTCTAATTATATTATATATTACATAATAAAATAGTATTTTTACATATGCTATTGATTCATTAGTAATAAATTAATTATATATGTGCATTTCTAAATTAATAAATACTACACTTAATAGTATTAATTAATTTTATTATTAACCGAAATGTTTAAGATCGTGTATGATTTCCCATGCCTTTAAATTGTCCGTGCGTTCCATAATTATATAACTGTACAAGTTTGGAAAAGGGACGCAGAGATCGATTGAAGACATATGAGAGAGACATTCTTTCTTTCTGTTTTTATTGCCCTTTCTTCTGTCTCCTTTTTTATCTCGAAACGGAAGCAAACAATCTGTCGATCCGACGATAAACAATGAATCAGATTGGAGATACTCTACGATGCATATCACAGACGCGATGATACGATAACAAAAAAATACATTCAACGCATTGCACGTGTGCATATAAATAACGATTTTCGCATTAAAATGATAACTGCACACCCATGAAGGCAATTGTACGTATGATTTATGATAAGCTTACGGGCCGCTACTGAGGAGAGAATTAATGACGATATAACATCAGAATGCATTTTTATTTGATAGATGATCGGACAGTGACTTTTCCAGAGTGACATAATAAGTACCAACAATATTCTTCCGTTTTATCACTTTCGGAGACTGTCGGCTCTAGGGTGTGCTACGAGATATATTCTTTGATTCGTCGTTCGTACTCGACGATAGAGTATAAAAATATACATTGTACGTGTGTATAAAGATATGTCCGACAATCGTAACGCAACGTCACAGATAGAGAATTATGACTAAACTTAGATTAAAGTCATACACAACAAAGGGAATCTGGCGACGTGCCCCTTTAGCCAACAGTCTTTAACAGTCTTGCGTATCGCTAAATCGAAAGCAAAAAAGTCGATATCTCTAAAAAAAATGATCGTGTAAAAGAATATTTATTAAAAAAACCAGTGTCAAACATGAGTAAAACGCAATATTAGCGGCATGTCATTGCGTGCAAAGTAGTAGTGATCGGAATTGTGGAATTTATGAGCCTCGTAAAGTTTCTAGTTAGTATCGAGTCTTCATATTCTGTGTAGATAGACGCGCGATGGACGCGCGCACCACCATCCAGAGTGTGATATTGTAATAATAATATTAATAGTTTTAACTACATGTGAGAGAGAAAGAGATATGTTCTTCTGTACGCTAGTCACTTTTAAGCTCAACTAGAAACTTTAAATACAATACGGACGTGTAAAAAAAAACCTTTATAAAAATAAAATAAATAATCTGAATAAATATAAATATATACTAATATTACGGAGTCAATAAATTATTATGTAGGATTTTTATGGGAAGGGTAGTAGGGAGCGTATGAATTGTGTGCTCGCGCAGAAATACCTCTTTAGTGATGTCGTTCGTGACACTCTCATGTATATGTGTGTGTGTGTATGTGTGTGTGTGTGTGCACAGTGTGCACACGTATACGCGCGATTTTCTCTATTCATGAATCACGAGTGGCCCGGATTACGGCGTGAATACTGCGTTTGATTAGGAACCCAACCGACGCTACGATTGACTTCTTTTCTCTCTATACTACATATAAACATAACTATATCGTACACTTCAACCCATAGTTACTTTCTACTATACACTCTTGAGGCACACAAAGAAAAATACCTAATATCAGATATTACAAGTGGCCAAGTGTCGAGACACGTGCGAATGAAAACATTGTCCAGGTGATCGCACTGGACTATTCGACTTGAGATTTTCTGCGACACGCGCGAAAGGCGAAAAGACAAGCCGCTGCTAAGATCTACCGTGGATTTCAGTAGCACGAGCAAAATGTCACGATGTCACGATGATAATCGTGAGATCGTTCATTAGATCCCCGCTGAATTTCAAGCTATATTCGGCAAGCGCTTCTCGAGACAGTTTCGCTTCGATCTCACATGGGTCGCTCGTACATAGTGCTCATTGCAATCGGCTTGCTCGTTTAAAGAGGTATCGCTAAGAGCCTCAGGCTACTGATAGAGAAAGCACATTGAACCGCGATCCTGCTTGAAGCACTGCGCGTTGCGTCAAGCACGATCCCGTCTGATGGACAGTTGGAAACCGTCGAAAGTGGTATCGAGAACAACAGGTATCACGTTCCTAAGATGTGAGTAACGCCGCGATGTCTCGTCGTCGCGTGCAGGACTATTTTCGTTTGAACAGCTCGAACCTGTTGCTTTCGTCTTCGCGCGATATCGAGAATCGTTAAGCATGCTCGCAGTTACGGTTATGGCGCATCGTCGCACCGAAGCCATGCTACATATGCTACTTGTGAGGGTGTGATAATGTACGTATAAATAAACGCAAGTTGCAGGCGAAAGCGAGTGGGTTAATAACGACGCGAATCAGTTTACCCTTAATGTTGACATGTTCTATCGGGGAGTGTCGAAGGAGGACGGTGGATGATAAGACTCGACAATGGCTGCCGTATGACTTCTGTCTCGCAGTTATCGTGCTGGATCGGACGGACGATCGTGACGACGTGTGTTACGTGGCGTACATCCGTCGGTTTCCACGACAATTCGATGGATCATCGTCGTCGTCGTCGGTACCAATCACGAATCGCTCGGCTTCCTTGCACCGTCATGACTTGTGAAAGTCGTCCTTCCGACGAGAAAAAATATAATCGGAAGGATCTTCTTGGATTTTTGCCACCCTCCTCCTTCAACCATCTCAAGTCAGCAGAACATGGGGTAGTTGCGGTTGTGCCGCTGCCCTGAAATGGGTGAGTCGTCGCCTCGTAACCCTTCTTCTACTTTCGCCTTGGAATCCTCAGGTGTACGCTTTATTTCTCAAATACATAAAGACTTGTTGTATGTATTCCAGAAAGTTCACGTAATCCCGGTAGATGATGAACGCTCGCAGATTCCGCTCGGTCTGCGAGGAGAGGGAGCGTTGCTCGTCCGGCATAATAGATCGCGAGACGTCTTTTGGTAACGGTGTCCCGCGCTCTACCAAACCGACTTGCACCTCGCAGAGAATCTGAAAAAGAGATACGTCGAGATATCAGAGATAGACTGATAGGTTTGCGTGCGTGATTATGATTTCTCGATCCTTGGGAAATGCTATAATTATTAATCTGAAACGCATGTCTCGTTGCGCCAAACATGTCGCGTGAAAAATCAACGTGAGAACGTTCCTGATCACTTTCAGACGAGCAGCAGCTGCCTCTCGTAAAGCTCTCTCTCAAGATCAGCTCGCGACGTCGGTGATGCATATCGAGAGTAAATAAGAAAATAGAAAAAACACAGGAAACCACGATAGGAACGCACCGAAAGCTATTCGTCGGAATGGTCGATAAAATGGTAGTTTTGTCTTTCAGCGACGATCTTTAACGTCTCTACCTTTACGTAAAACGCTCGTAAAACTTGGCAAAACGCTTTTTATCACCCTTACAACAACGGAAGGCGAAATAATTCAGGTCAATTGTGCTCTGTTAGCTGTCGCTATTGTGAAAGTCACAGTTTTTCTTTTCCACACGTTGCAGAGGAGCGATAATCCGAAAATTCGTGGTTTGACGTAATTACTAAGAGAAATGGAAAAATAAAGAGGAAGCGAGATAACGGAGATTTGATCTAGAAAATGAACTTACCGATCGAAGTTGGTCCTCGACATCCTCGAAATGCTTGCTAAAGCGACCCCCTGTGTCGCGTTGCTCCCAGACGATCTGCTCTATACCCACTGCGAATTTTTGCAGGTACTCATACGTGTTTTGAAGAGTTGTGTCGATCTAAAAATGAAACAAGCACGTTTGTTATTGATTATAAATAATATATTTATTGTTTGTTGTTGATTATAAGTAATATATACGATAACATTGCACTCATACATATGTCGCGTCGTATGCTTTGCGGAAAATAACCATCGAATGAACTATCTTCACAAAATCGTTTCTGTTATGATTGTTGATCATTGATAGAGTGTCAGACGGTTTCGCGCGGAGAAGCGACACGAAATAACGTAATCGGTCTATACGTACGGTCAACGTCTCGAGATATGCTTCATCGAGTTTCTCTCCCAACATCTTGGGTATCTCTTTCGGCCCAGGTAGCCAATCGTAGCGGGTGTCATCCCAGGTCGATTTGAACGCCGCGTTGCTACTTAAGAGAATCTGCTCCAGCTGTAAGATCGAGGAAGACAAACGTGGGCGCGATTAGATACCTCATTTCGCTCGAAAAAGGGGCCGCGAAGAAGGACACGGAGCACTATCGGGTTTCCGTATCGTCGTCCTCTCAGTATGCATAACTCCGCGGAAATATGAGAAAAATTATCGTGCGTGGGTGTCGCGTTATCGCTACGTCGTTTCGCGTATCTCACACTCGTTGCGCGCCCGAGTGGATCCGTAGTATATAAAGTAATACTACGTGACATGCATACGCGCAGACTCTCACTGCTCCGACCAAGAGTCAACGTGATTATATATAAAAAAGAAAAGAGAAAAAAATTAATCGCGCGTTAGTACAATTTATGAATAATTCGGTCCCAGTCACTCTCTTTTTCTCTTTCCTTCTTCCTTCTATCTCACTTCCACAGTTCGATCGGAAACTTTCATAAGCGGAAACATGCGATCTACTCAATACACGATGTATACTCGTGAACAGATAGATTGTCCATAATTTTTGAAATGAGTTTGTGAACTTTTATTCGTCTTATTCAATGGGAGATTCTCCCATTAAAAAAGTTCACAAGCTCATCCGAGAAATTTCGGGCGAGCCTTTCTGTTTACGGGTGTATAACGAAAAATTTCGACATTTCGTCGTGTCCGCGTCGCTGTGTATTGTTACTTTGCGAAAAGAGCGGGAAAGCAGCGTTCTCATTACGTTTCCAAGTAGCCGCGATTGCGCCAGCATCGTCGCTCGCGTTAATTTCTCGCGTTAACGCGAGGTCGGAGCGACGACTCGCTGGATGGATTTCCGCGTGTTTAGTCACCGATTATACACGTCGTGTAACATCTCGTACGCGATCAGTCTCCCGATATCCCTCGTTCCTGGTACGCGACCGTGCGAATCGCCGAATGAGTAACGCTCGCACGGTCTCGTGATCCTCGATGCGCGCGAGTGGCGCGTGGCTCGAACGGCAGCGGCGGCGGCACGCTGACTTTTCGGGAATACCGGGATGGGTCAGCTAACAAAAGTCGGATTAGTCCTTTACTCGGAAACTACTTGGAAACCCGGCCGCCGGTCGAGACACGCTAATTGTCCCATCAGGGATCGCTTACATCGAACGAGTCATTATGAATCATCCAGCCGAACCGGGAGAGGTGTGAAGGAAACAGGGAATGAGAGAAGCGTGTCGAAGCTTTAGCTTACGTCAACTCCACAGGTTCTTTTGAACCTGAAGGATCAATAGAGTATCTCAAGATAAAATGCGAGCTGTTGTCCTACCTTGATGCTACAAACTTCTTCATGTTGATTTTTCGAGAGACTTCTTTTCGAAATATTTAATATTCGCGATATTAAACCTAATTCTCCCTATCTGCATATAATTTTTACTTTTAATTTCAATATATTAATTGTATAATTTACTACTTTCATTTTTTTCCCACGTTAGAAATTTCGATAAGATTTAAAAGAGGCAAAGAGGGAGAAATTATAAGAGCAAAGATAATATTTGTGCGTCTAATAATGCCGTGCACTGATAAAAATTAAAATTTATATTTGTTACAACAGCTCTCTGTAACTCTTTGATAAAAAATGAAAAGAAGGCAGATGTCAATGAAATAATACGTGTAACTCAAAAAGCATTATTAAATGTATAAATATATACTTACAAAACATACACTGAATCCTAAATTTCGATTTCTCAGATTTCTTTATGATATCGTGACATTTAATGTAATTCTCCATTGATGATCATCTCAATCCATTTGTTAGACTTTAAGCAAATGCTGGCATTGAAAACTTAGCTGATAAGATATCGTTTTCGTTTTGTAAGCTTTGCGTTATGTAGCCAGTTGCACGGAATTATGAAAGCTTTTACACAATGGAAAGCATTTGTGATGAACCAAAGGCGTCGCTCGAGCAATCAAGGACTCAAACCAAGATAAACGTGTTAACCCTTTGAGTGCGGTGGATACATGTATGCGTCCGATGAGAGAATTTCTTCAGCATGTATTTTCGACACAAGCAACAGTTATCAATTGTTGCGACGAGTGTATATGCTCGTGCTCCTTTTACGTATCTCAACGACGTTAATAAGCGAACTTTCACTTACGACTTTTCAAGTGGTATGTTTTCTCACCGATTGACTTACATTCAACGCGATATTGCAGTTGAATTGTGTATAACATATTATATTGTTTTATATAAACATCTTTGTAATATACTAAAATATTGCGCAAGAGAGAACTAATTAAAAAAAAAATAAATTATTACAAGAGAAAAGATAATGATATAAGTAAAGAGTCAGATCGAAGGACGAATACAACAATAGTACGCGATACGCGAATAAGCATTCACGGGCCACGTGTCTCTCATAGTGAGCCTTTGGCTTTGGAGTGTGCTACGCACTCAAAGGTTTAATACGGCACATGCTGGCGGCGTTTACATGCGGAAAGACGACTCAACGTCATCGGTCATGCATCTCGAAGCAAGTGTTCGCGGCAGATAACAGATGAACGCGTTGCATGCACCTTCACCAACACAAGTATATCTTTGATCGTCAGACACATACCGTTTTACTAATATCAATTATATAGATGCTATTTCCGATATATATATTTTCTTTATATGTATCTTCTATATATATATCATCTGTGAGGTTTGGACAAGTATATGAGAAACAATATCTGTTCGCATAATAATTCATGGCGTACGTTGCCTGCAAAAAATAAATACGTGTGATGACAAATTCTGAAGACAACGCAACGGCGGCGTTGATTCGTGGCTTTCGCGAGGATAGTCCGGATGGAAGGCGGCGTCGCAGTAGTCATTCATTAAATTCATTCCCTCGTTATGGTATGTTCGATCTCGTGGGTTACCTGCGGGCACTCGTGCGCCGATCGACGATCGGCCCTTCTCACACACGCCCCGATCGTTACGAAAGCCTCCGGCAGGATACAAAGATATCTTTCCGGCCCATCACTTTGTATCGAAAAATATTAAATACGCGCGTACGGGTCGGGAGACCCGTCGATTGCGTCATTGGCTGTTATTGCTAATAATACCGAAATAACGATATCTACCGCGAAGCTCCGCGGACGTATGGCATATAAGCGGGAGGCCTGATAGGCAATTAAATCGAATTTTACGATAATTTCGTGCGAGAACGGTCTTGTAATAAATACATTAGCGGGAGTTCGCCTCTCCATCGAATTCGCCTTTTCTCCTTTCAAGTGCCGAAGGGAACTCGTTTCCATCGTCGTGCGTTTTACGACGTGTCGCTTACATTCGCACGGTGGCTCTCATTCCGCCCGAGAATCGATTACCTCGGCGATTGGCCGTTTTCTACGCGACGATCAAACGAAATCGCGCGCTATATCGCGGAGCTGGACAAACAACCGTCCCGATCCTCGCTCTACGCTCCGAGGCACTTGGATTTTCCTCACACTTTTACGCGGCAGAATACACAAACGCGAGAAGGAAAGAAAGATCAACTGCGACAAAGAGGGTGGACGGGGGCGAAGGGAAAGGTGGTGAAACGAAACAAAAAAGGGCGGTATGAAAGAAATTGTTGTCGCTAATAACCACTGGTGGCGGACAAATCTGTGGCGTGGGTCTTTTGTGCCTCGTAAAAGTCTCGTCGGCCACACTGGGGCACGAATAATCGTAAAACCGAGCTCTGGAAGCCGGCAGGAAGTAGGCTGGCAAGAGTTGGTACGGTCTGAGCGCGGCGCTGGCTGCCGAGGATCCGTCAAAATCAATTAGTCTTTCAGTCCTTTTTCTAGCGCGGCCTCGCCGACTGCACCGCTTATTATAAGTTATAAAATTTTGGTGTGACGGCCTCAAGAGCCGATCGAGTCGCTCGCGAGCATGACGCGTTCCACGAGAGCGAAGCGGATAAACGAGCAAGGATGGAAATAAAGTTTCTTGATTTAGTTAGAATCCTAATGATAATTCCTGGATTCCGTCGATAATGTCCGGTAGTGAAGAACTACATTAGTCAGGCGGATCGTTTAGCCTTTCCTAATGTAGGATGTCGGAAGTGCGTCGTCGTTAACCTTTCAGTAGGTGTGTGCCGTTTTAACCTTCCTTTGGACACCTGGTCTAGCGCTGTACACGAGAAGAAAATCCCGATTCGGACAACTGAATAAGAACCAGATGAAGATTCAGTCACGTGTAATGACATTTTTATTACCTCGAACGCGAAAAATTTCTTATCCAAGATTTCAGGCATTTTTTCTACACAAAAGAGAAAATTTTATAATAAAAATTGCTATAAAGGATTTTGTCATCGAGAAATAAATCGACATAATAATTCACTATTTTTGCATTCATATGTGCTACTTGTATCTTAGGAACTAATATGTTCTGTATTAAAACTATTTTTCTAGCAAAATTTATAGTGTTAGGTAACAAGGTAGACTTTACTGACAACAGCCTGTTACTGGGCTACTATAAACATAGTAAAATTAAAAAGAATTTATACGAAGAAAAGAATTATCAATGTTCTCTTCATGTACAGTCTAGTTTTTCATCTGATTCTTGTCACATCGGAAAATTCAGATTTATTAGCGGGAAATATCTTTTTCCATGTATATGTATACTCAAGATGTGTTCTTTTAAAAAATGCATATAATATAATCAATAGGCTTTGTATATTACAAGAAACGATGACTAATGAGACATGCAGCCTTCAAATTACACTTGTGGACTATGTGCCTGATGAAGGGTTAATGCTGTATCACAACGTCATTCGGGCGAGCGTTTACGGTGAAAGTGACGCGTGTGATATTGACGTTGTCTCGCTCGTTCCGGAAAGTTTTAACAACTTGATGGAGCCGGTCAAGGATCCACGGTGACGGTCACGCGCGTTCGGAAAGTGTCATCGTGCAGAGGTGCGATGCAAATGAACGTCGTGGCGCGATAGCGCACCGTGGTGGGAGATATATGTCGTATGTATCGAGGCGAGTACATGCACTGGCAGGTTGTGTATCCGGTCTGGGCTTTAGTATGCAGGCGGTGCGCCCGCGTGTGGCGTATAGGTGCCCACGCACAGTGGAGAGGGGCAGCTTCCGATTCTGATTTATTGGAATCCTCCGCTTCCGATATTTTATCCGATTCCTGCACGTACACACCGGCGAGACCGTGCACGCGCGAAGACGCCGGCGTTGTCCGTTGTCGCGTTCGCGACGAATCGCAAACAGTCCGAGCACTCGGACTTTTAGGATTACAGGCGGCGTGCAAGGACGTACGATGAACCGCCAACGCGTCACGGCGACGGGGGCCTTCCAGACGCGCAGAATAGAACAGAATGGAATCAAAATGACGAAGACATGAAAGTAACGGATAAATTCGTGTTCAATAATTCTTTTATCTCTTTGAGATAAATTCTTTTATCTCTTTTATCCCCTGGGAAATCGTTTCTTCGCGAAACGTAAACGAAATCGCGAGATGTCGCATCTGTCGCAAGCTCTCCTCGCTTTCGCGTCACAAGCTCGCCGTGAACGACTTACGCATCGTTCATAAGACTTCCGTCGTTCCCGGTACCCTCGGCTAATCTTACTTCTTTCTCTCTGCTGGTGAGCAGTTGACGCTGAACCGATAACAAGCGCTGGAAGGTGAAGTCATTGGACCAGCAGACAGTGTGTCGCCGCGAGTCGATATCACGGCAGGGGTGCCCCTGGGGGGCTCTCAGCTCCGCCGCTCGAGTTCACACTCGCGAGGAACCTGACTCTCTTTCTTCCTTTCTCTTCTTCTTTCTCTCTCCCTCTCTCTTTCTCTCTCTTTCCTCCTTGTCACCATGCACGGCTATGACTTCACTCGTTTTCCACGTCGCCTATTATATCTTGCGAGATATTTACACGTGTGCGATTTATTGTCTTTCTCAGCAAAGGGTGGGAGCGAGTTTACGGCTCGTACGATATCGGATTATGCGCTGACGTAGAAAACACCGGTATCTGGTATCGTTCTGTTCGCGATGATGTAACGGGGACGCTCTCTAGACCGCCTTCGGCAACGGCCGTAGGGCGAGACGGACGGACCCTGTAATGCAAGGAGGCACAAGTACCCTTTCTCGATGCACGCGACGAATGCTAATTCACTCGGTCATACACTCGCGTCGCATCGCCTGGGTAAACACCTACTTCGCGCGAGCTGAGCGGAAGGGGGGTCTTTGTCTTCTGGTCTTGACCGATGTTGTTCAGCAGGTTTTTTTTACTCCTGAGTACCATCGTTTGACAAAATGCGGCTGTTTAGCGTCTAACAATCACCGCTGCTCTCTTGCTTCCTGTTTGAGTTTCCGCGATATTGGGATACGGTCGAGGTACGCGAGAGACACGAGAAGAGAGGAATCGCGTTGTCTCGATTGTTGGACCGCGCGCAAAAATGATCGGTTTTTCTCGAAAAGTGAAGAATTCCGCACGCGAAACATCGCCTTTGCCCCTTTACTCGTTGCCGTTCGATTTGGTCTTTTTTTTTACGGTTCGCTTCTAGAGAGGAACCTTGAGGAGCCGCTCGGGTCCGGTGCGTGATTTATTGTCCTTGGAGAGAGGTAATAAGGTACGATTGGTTGAGAAGATTCTTTCGAAACGAAAATCTCTCGCAGTTGTATTTATCTATCTATCTCGTAAGAACGATTATCTGCTGAATCCAAGCCATGTCTTGTCGATTCTTCTTTCATGAGAACAACAGCAAAACGATAGGTGACTCGGAAATCCTAATAGATAAAGATATCTTCCTTCTCACAGCCCTGATTTGAACGTTTTCATACTTTCTATATTTCTTGGAATACGATAACGTTTACTTCATTGGAAACAATTAATATATTATAAAATAATAATAATTTTATTCGTACAAATTAAGAAAAGAAATAATATTACAAAGTACGCAATAATAGTATTAAAAAAATGGATTGCTGATAATGATACACGAATAAGAGAAATTTTACTCCGAGATATTATCCAAATTTTCAAAATTGCTGGCAAATCTCGATGTATGATTATGATTAAATCAGAAGGGAAATACGAGCTGTAATTAAAAGTTCTTTTGTCAAATATGCAGACTTATTTTCCCTGAATACGCGTATGTTTGTATCTGAAGCGAAATACATCGATTCCAAAATATTCGCGTTGCGCATGCAAAAAAGCGAGGAGCGTAAAAGCGGGATATCAAAGCATGTTGGTTAACAAAGCGATCGGCACGAAGACGCGGCACGTTTTGCAAGATCGAGATCTCTTTCGTAGGTCTATGCGACTCATGGATCTACGACGGACGGCCGGAAGTACTACCATAACTGCCTTCCGCTCGAGGTTCTCTCGCTCTATCCGATCCCCTCCCAGAAGTCACGCCGATAATTATTGCCGCTACGATCGATCGTCCGTTTGAACTGTCGATATTTCACGTATGGGAATAAGGCACGTCGCGGTCTGTCGAGATATACGCGGACCGTGAAAATTCGGAAATGAGGGAAGAAACGCCGCGAGACGCTTGTTACCTCGCGGAATCGCACCGATAGATAGTATGTACGTTACTTACGTAGTCATCGCGCAAAATGCGCGCGTGTGTTAATGCCGTTTTCGCCTGCGTCTCTATTTGCGACAAGAGCTGTGCGTCTCCTATTTGCACCACGTCCACAGTAGAGTCAACGTAGTAGTCGCCGGACAGGCCACATGGGTTCACCCACTTGGGAGTGCTGTTCATTCGGTCGTCGTCGTCCGTCATTCTTGGAGCGCTGTGCACTGCTCCGATGAAGCAGCACGTCCAAATAAATAATCCTGAAAGCAAAGAGAATCGCGTTCGATTTTTCTTCTCGTGACATTCAATTTTTAAGCTTAAGTACATAAGAACACTCCTTTGACCGATGCCACTGAGTACGCTGGTAAATTAATTCTTATTCATAAGTTAAATGTGCGGGAAAACTCGTGCATTTTCCTTCTTTCGACCGACATTCCGCTAATGAAAAATAACATTTGCTGACGCACTGGAATACAAGTCAGATCGATGGACGGATCGCGTGGACGCGTTCCCTTCTCTGATCCTTCGCGTACGTGAGGCCCGTCCCGTATATGTCGCGTTTTTCGCGTCACGATACACACTCGCGGGTGTGGCGTGCGATAGAGGAAGTCTCGCCAACGGAGAAATCGACGAAACAGTTACGTTAATGCGATCCTGCCGCGTGACACGATCCGCGAATTGTGAATTTGCAAATCGCGCGGGATCTCGGGCGGCCCATTTATTCCGCGCGACGGGCACTAACTCCTCGGCAGGGCATCATTAACGGAATTGTCCGCGTGCCTGCGAAAAGAAAAGACGACGGTGCACGTCTCAATGTGCGTCGGTAATCAACGATTAAACGTGAAAGCCGCGAGATGCCTGCGTGAAATTATCATCGAGCTTCCGGCTCGCCGGGCCCCAGCGTTCTTCGCACGCTGTTTTCACCCTCGGGGACTCACTCGTCGATAGTGAGCGGCCAAATGGTAGATTCCGATCGGGGCCGTCTTATGATCATCCGGCAGTTTCGGGATCACCGCTCGTCGAATTACGTCCCCGCGAATTCGTCGTCGCATTATTACGCGAGTTACGACCCTTGATGAGGGGCCTCGGATCACGTGCAGCGTGTACGACGACAAACCATCAACAGTTGCGCACGCATTTGGAGGACGTTATAACGACGGCCGTATACGATGCGTGTTGTCTGCATTTAATCCGTGCCCCTGCCAACCCCCTCGCAGCTTCGCTGCGGTTGCGCGAGAGAGCCTCCGAAAAATCGAATGCCGATCGTGCGTTGTCGGATGAAATGTAACGTTCTCGCTCCCACGAACGTGCCGTTCCGCCGTTTGTCAGCGCTGCCGGACGTCAATCTGTCGAGAACGTCGCTTTTACAACCGAAACTTGTCCCTCGCATGCTAACGAACTACCGTTCGAGAGGATAACGCATGTAACGGGGACGAATTAATGATCGAAATTAATTCCTCCTGCTGATCAGTCTTGCTGTTATTCAGCAGGATTCGCCGCATTTCTAAAATATCAGACATGGCTAACGCGGTAGTTTGCTAAGCGGAGGAGGACACGGGGTATTGAAATTTCGCCGGATGGGACGAGCAGAGGCGCGCTCTGCCGAAAGCCGGAGGTGCGCGTCGTGCCATCTACGAGACGTTAACGAATTTCATTTTAATGTGAACGAACGAACGCACGCTGCAACGCAGTCGGCGGACGCGCCGCACGGACGGAAGGGAGACAGAAGCGCAGACGGAGAAAGAGCGGCGAGATGCTGGAGAAAACGAGGAGCGGGACGGGGCCGCGTAGGGAGACGCCTCGAACACTTAACGCATATTAATGAGCGGCTCTTAAGTGCGTTCTGCGTCGCGATGAGAGAGCAATTTGCCGCGGGGAAGTTTGCGCCCCAAAGTGACGCTGCAGAACCGCGCTTCCGATTTCGTTGGAGGATGCACCACCTGTTTGCGAAAATGCGAGAAAGAGAAAGAGCGCGACGACGGTGCGCTTCAACGCCGCGTTCAATCGTGCGATTTGCGTCGGGACACGCATTCATAGGCGGGTCATCGCGAAACGAGAAACGGCAGGTCATCGGCACGTGAACTGGCCTGTCGCAGCGCATTACCGTCGCGATTATGGTACATTGAGAAAAAAGTTTAGTGTAGTCGTGTAGTGTGTGGAAGAATTATTGCTACAACTGTTTCTGTAGTAAATATTATTGCAATATTAGTGATATAACAGACTTTTATATACATATTGCTACTATTTTTTCTGTTAGAATAACAGGAAAATATATCCGACTGGAAGTTTACCCCACGGTCCTTATCAGGTTGATTCTAATCAGTCGTCTGATTTGTATAAGATAATATTATCGGGTCGTAATTATTAATGATCCTTGTTATTGCCACGCTGCATTACATGCTGATTTATCAAGATCTAAATAATTGAATGGGGTTTGCCTGATATAAACTGTGAATGAACTGTGAATGAAGTTTCAATCGGATAGTTGATTTCGAAAATGATTGAAATTTTCATGAGATCAAGCATCTTTTCTTTCAGTATACGTACACAGACCAACATCATGTAATAGCCTTGACATATGGAGTCATATTATTTTAAGATGTTTTTTTTTCCAAAAGTAATACATTATACTCTTTAATAAGGTATAACTTCATATGTTAAGACTATTATATGAAGGTCAGTGCGCAATCATGTAGGCGCGTTTCATTTATTTTCTCCCTTTTTTCTCCTCTTGTTTTCGTAATTGGTTGCTGCGTAATATGTCGCGTCAATAAAAGTGTCCGTTCCCTAGCTTTATTTTCGTCACGGCTGGCGCAAGCGACGGCGGGGTCCGTTGAAGGCGCGAGAATCCTGACGGAGAGCGTCCAATTAATGCTCACTAATGATGTTAGGGAGAAACACGTGTGTACTTGCAGCGTACTTTTCGTCCATATACGAAAACGCCGGTGTCGCGGGAAACGACGAGAGGAGCGCTCTCGTTCTGCAGGTATTTTTATCCGCGCGTTTGTGCGCGAACCTGGCGAACGATTCGCGATCCCGATACCCGCGCGTGCGTTTCATCCGTATCTCCTTACTCGTCTCGTCCCGAGAAGCGTCGTTTACTTTCTCTTATTTCTTTAATTACCGCCTTTTTTCCCTCGCGGACGTTTAATTGCCATGCGATTAGTCTCTCCATGATCGGTCAAATTTGTCGGCAGAGAAAGGGATACGCGAATGACACGCGGCCGCACTTTCAGACGGGTTCTCGTTCTCGCAGGGAAAGAAATTCAAGCGGCCGGCCGCGATCCTACCGTTCGCAGCGCTTACTCTTGCATTTACCTAATCCAGGAACTACGCGCCGCGGACTTAATTGTTTTTCGCAGAAGTGCCATGCGTCGATATGCGGCAGAAAATTATTGTCCTCGATGTGCCAACGCCGTTGTTTTCATATTGTTCCCTTTGTTCGAGTCGAAATTTTGGTCCTGCTTTCGATCTCAATATTTCACTTAATGTCTACTTTGATACTCTGAAACCTATGTCAACCTCTGTTGATTCTAATTAACCTATCAGCTCTTCTTTAGGACACATTTGGGATTTTGTGCGTTTTCTGCCATTTGGAGGCGTGCACTGCTCCTTCAGGATGTATAAATGTTAAAAAATTCAAGTTCAAAGTAGGATTAAAATTTCAACCCGCAACATCTGTTGTGTAGATTTCCTCGTGCAACAAACATCGATTCGTCAAACGCTCGGCCGGCCGGCGGCAGACTCGTCCGTCGTATCTCTCTCTGCAAAATCTTCGTCCTAAAGATCCTCTGTAACTTAACCTTAAGCCATGTCTACGGTGTCTATGCGCGTCGCGAAGGGCCTACCTCAACGGCGATGCTCAACGACGGCGTTCCATCGAAATTCCTCGAGAGCCCGCGGACGCGTTGAAAAAAGTATGGTGCGCAAAGCTAGTGAACACCGGTGCAAAGAGCATCTCTGCTGTCGACCGGCAAGAAAGACGGTGAAAAATGCGGTAATGACGCACTGTCCTCGCATTGCTCGCGACAATTATACCCCATTACGCCCGACCCGCTACTCCCTTTTCTTCCGTTCGCGTCCGCGGACCGAGGCGCGTTGCGGTAGGTCGCGATACGCGACGCCTATATGCGTACACGTCGCTCGATTTATTGTAGATCATTTCCCGCCGATTCTCCGCGGACAGCAGATACACACACGCGCGCGCACACTTGCACACACGTGGCGGAATCCCGCTGACGGCTCGTCGATACGCCGAGGCTCGCGAGCGTTATTACCGATTCGAGAGGTTTCACGGGGGTTGACGACGATTCGTTCGATTTCATAGCGCGACGCAAGTTTCGGCATCCGACACGAGAGACATCGCGTGTCTCGGCCGCGGATCGATACCGGGGGAGAGGTCGAACCACCTGTGGCGACCGCGGCTGTTCAACAGGTGGGACTAGGCAAATGTAGCGCGTCACGGGCTTGTATGTTGTGTCGTCGCGCTCTGTCGGATTCATTCGAGGAAATTCCAAGTTACGATAATGCACTTTGTATTTGCACGAGGACTTGTGGGAGAAGCGGGCAGATCACATCGCGAACGCCCAAATAAAGAATCGATAAGGGAGACCGTTATGAGTTGCATGACTAATACGCTTAGCGGTTTGCTCGAAAATGACGTCAAACTCGCGAGAAGGAGAGAGAGAGAGAGAGGAAGAGAGACAGAGAGAATGCTACGAATGATAAATCTAGTAGAAGAGCGTCGGCCAACACGTTTGGTAATCGCGTTAACTACTAATATTTCTAGTACCGCCGATACGCAGAAGAAGACGCGCCAATTTTTGCGGAAACCACCTGCATTTCGAGTGATTCGTATCTGAATACTCGCTTACAATGTTATAAGCGTTAACGACAGAGCATTTTCGGCTTGATGTCGAGTAACGCATATCATGAATATGCGGTGAGTATCAGGGAAGTTTGATTGGAGATATAGTTTGCATTGTGCAATAAATTTTCACGATCATCTTTGGAAAAACAGTAATCAATTGAGGGAAACGCGCGCAAAGAATGATACGTCGTTAAAGTTAACGTAGGCACTTAACGCTTGCCACTGACAGTGGAAAGCGTGTCGCCAATATGCCGGTATCGTAAAATTAATATCGTTTGCCGCATAATATGAGTCAACAAGCCGGAATAGATCGAAAGTCAGCTCAAAAGTTACTATGTACAGTCGATTGCGTATGGAAGTGCCGTGTGTCGTAATATCATCCCACACTGAGAAAAAATACCGTTTGTATTTGTAACTATAATCACATAGAGAAATAATTACTGTAAATTATAATCAAAACCATCTTTTAATTAATTCTTTTTATAATAGTAATAACAACCTTTATGTGCATACTATTATTACCATTTTCGTGTTAGAATACCAAAAATATGGCTGATACCAAAAATCGTTATACTTTCAGTTGGATCAGTCATTTTTCCTTTCAATGCAGTAACGAATGGTAGCTCGAGAGAGCATCATTGTTGATAAAAAAATATATATGTATACCTTCTGTAGATTCTCACACAAATAATGTATGAGCAAAGCGAATTGACTCATAAGTGTCGCATGCAGCAACAGGACAGCATTACGTAATTATTTTAGCAATATTTTGGGTGTCGCAAACGGCAATGGTCTATCATTCGCGCGATCATTGTCGGCATTAAGGAGACATCCTCTTTCCGGCTGCAAGGCTTTCTCCGAATTGATTTGGACATCGTATCAGGATTTGCTTCATTTGCATCGAGCCCGTTTTGTGTTCGCCGCTTTGGCGCTAAGCTTTCGTAACGCCGCCGTCGCGGAAATGCACGTACTGACTTTGCGAATTCACCTGACGTCGGTGTTCCACCTGACATAGAAGTCGCGAAGCCTCGCGCCAATTCCCCCATGTGTTAATTGCAGCCCCGATGCGAGATTCCTCTGGATTATCTCGGAGCGAACCCTTGAAATCTCATTGCGCGATGTTGATTAGCCAATGGCTCGATGATGACTCGTAAAGTCGGGTAGATTACGATTTTATGTAAATGATCAATATAATTGACGGTATGTTTGACTTACTTAACCACCTGACTCGATCGCTTATAGATCTGCTTCGCCTCGCGGTGTATACTCTCCGGTGGTCGTCGGACGCCGTGGACGGACACTGCGAGTTTACTTGGGGAATCGCGTTACCCCCAAGCTTCAACCACCTCATCGTCATCGACGCCGTGGTAGCGCGGAAGTCCGCGAAACGGTCAATGAGTCTATGCGACGTAGTCCTGTCATCTCGAGTCAGTATGGCCTTGATTTCCGACCATAGTCCATTCTCAGACGCCATAGCTGTTATCGCACAACACTGGATGCAAATTGACAAACTGTCCGCACAGAATCACTATCTGTTTGACACTGGTCCCGGCACACGCGACGCACTGATTTTTATACACGCGGACAGAATGGGGGTTGAAGGAGTCCCCCAGGCTGTGTACGGCGGGGCGGGGGTGTGCACCCAAAAAAAGTGGCGGGAGAACTCGTACGAAAAAAAAGGAACAATCAGAGAATGTAAATTATTAAAGGCTGTCTTAATGGTAGTCCTTTTTTTCTGCCAACTCTCTTGCCCCGTTTCTTCTAGCCGGCGTGCATCCCCTCTCTGTCACGTTTACGTTGCCACCGGTAGCTTTACTACTAGTCACTTTCGCAGCGGGTGTCCGAAAGGGTAGTCTGGCCTCGCAAGCGATTGTCAGAAAGTGACTGAGATGTTCGTCGCCTTCGTCCGAGGCACGGAGAAGGAGAACCCAGTCAGGCGAAGAGTCTGACAGGATAGCGGGCACGCAGGCAGGCAGGCGAGCGAGCGAGCGAACGAACGAACGAACGAACGAACGAACCAACGGAGGCAGGCAAGCTCCTCGTCTCTCTTTGTAGTAGGAGTGAACCTGTCTAAGGGAATGGAAGTGGACTTCTGTCTGTCTGTGCCTTGAACGTGTACGTAGATCGTCGTCTCCCGCGATCGCCTTGTCTCTATCTATTGTATATTCTCCTACGTTTCCTTTCTTCCTTCTTCTTATTCCTCTCGTCTTCTCTTCCTTTCCGTCTCCCTCCTCTTCATTGCACGGGCGCAACTCTTTCACTCTTCCTATCACCTCGTGCGCCCCCGGTGTGACTGTCAGTGTATGGTACTGGCCAGTCGGTCGAGCGGTGCCTATATACGATTGTAAAGCAACCGAGCACGTGGCCCATACCCCGCTTTCGGCGGGGTCCCCCCCTACTATCCTTGCCCTTCCTCGAACGCCCGCGCTTGGATTCTTACCTCTTCTCATCTTCTATTCTTCCTCCTCTTCACCATCGACGTCGCCGTCGCCGCCGCCGCCGCCACTTCCTTCGCCCATCGTCTCTTCCCTCCTCCTGGACAGTTCGCGTTCTCCAACGCGACTCCTGCCCCCACCGCGGGGGTCTGATGGTTCAGGACTCCGCGACTCATTCATAACTCCCCGCGAGCGACCCGCCATCCCCACTTTGATCCTTACTCGGTCCCCACCATGCGTACGTAGTAGACGCTAGTCACCAAGCGATGCAATGCTAACGTCGACTCACGCTTGGCCCGCCGTACATTGTAGTCTCATCTCACGAGTCTCACTGGCATGACCACGGTATCACGAATGTACGATACCGAGCTTCTTTCCTCTTGTTACTTGGTATTTGCTAAGATAACTCTTGCATTTCTTGAGTCATTTTATTCAAGTATCAAAAAAATTGTCTTTTCTTCTTTACAGTCTTCTAGTCACTTTTTCCAGTTTCGTGAATTGTCATGTCTCGCTTCTTCTCGTGTCTCCTTTTTACGTTTTCTTTGGTTTTATTACATTTCGTACACGCAAAAGTACGGTAAAAAGACAGGCAACTTTGTGATTATTTTTTTCCTTTTTTTCCATTCAAACACTATGATTAAATTATCTGTGACGCTATGAGTTAATTATCTTGTCCGTCGTATAAAGTCCAGAATGTCATTAAACAAACCGATGCAGATGTTTTCATTGGTGGAAAGCGCCTTTTACGTAATTGTCGCTCTTCAAAGCTATGTATGCATCACGGAGTAAATTCCTGCGCGAAGTATCACCGTTGACATCTTTCCTATTTTTGTATCGCGGCAGTTAGTCAATTTGTGCTCTCTCCACGATGGGATCAACGGTGTATTAATACGGCATTGTACGCAAGACGAATCCGATGACGAGGGTAATTATAGTATGGAAACATCCCTATCGAACGAGTGCGTCAATCGTGCGTGCGATTCCGCAAATTATTGTCGTCGACGAAGATGTCACACCATTTGTTATCCCCGGCATTTGTACGGCCGAGAATCTCGCGCATACGAGTGCTTTCGTAGTGTCGGGTTTCGCGATCATTGCGTGGCATTGATGAATGCCGTTAATGATGGTGGGTCGCGATTCCTCGCAGCGTGACTGCGTCAGAGCGCGTATATGTACATTTCCGTAGACATAACAACAGCAGACGATGACGATGACAGTAATTATTACGTCGTCTCATGCGACGACGTCGGCGCCAGATTGATCCCGCTCGAGCCAAGCTTAAACGATCGTTCCGAAAGCAAAGTCCGGTATCCCCGAGTTGTTCGCGACAACAACGAGCACGCCTCGAGCATCGCTTTGCTGTGAGCAAGTGTTCCTTTACGCGCATTATCTCGCCTAACAAATCGATACCTCGCGCCTTCGTCGGAAAAGTTCGCGCCTCGAGTTAGCACCCGTCGACCGGTGATTAGCGACTCGTTAATTCGGTCTCCGTTACAATCGCGTCTCTAATTGGTCATCAGATGAAATGTATCGTATGGAACGGCTATCGTGATCATCGTATTGGATAGCGATATGAAATCAGTCACAGTGTTATCCGATGCACCAATGAATTCTCCCTCTCTCTCTCTCTCTCTCTCTCTCTCTCTCTTCTTCAGGACGAGGAGAGATTTCCGTGTGGCCGAGCGGTCCAGGACAAGAGCCCCCTCTCTCTCGCCTCGAATTTTCTCACCATGAGTGCACGGACCTCCCCACCCAAAACTGTCTGTATCCTCTTTTGCCTCCCACTTGAAGTCACAATGATGACGTTTCCTTTCACTAACTCTTAAATGCTTACGTACGTCTGTACGTAAGGTGGGCTGAACTTGGAGAAGCACCCGCGAATCTCATAAGACGCTAGCACCACCAACGCCGAGGGGTGGTTTTTTCTCAGAACGTACTTCTTCTCGGACACAGGATCCGGGCTGACGAATATTTTCGAGGAATTCGATCGGCTAACAATGAACGGTCCAGACAACCAAATTATGAAGGAATTTTAATTAACTGTAATAGGATTAATTACACGTAATATTGTTACGTGACTGTCGAGATGTCTATTACAATAATTAGATCGGGTAAGAAGATTCTTTCCTATATAATGGCAACATTTTCTTATGATTGCGGAAGAACGTGACTTGATGTTTTCTTACTTTCCTCTTTTGAAACATACTTCACGCATTAAGGAAGTTATGTTTGTTGGTTTAAAACGAGAATGGATTACGGGAAATGCATATTTGGCATGATGTTATATTATTTTTCGTCGAAATCGAAAGGCGGATGGACCAAACGGAACAGCAGTCGATAGGTTTTGGTGTCATCGATTGCCTCATGTAACGCAATACCGGCAAATGACACGCGAAAAAAAGAATTCTCTGTCTGCTGCTTTTTATAGTGTTTTTGACGAAAAACCTTATTTACAGATATAAGAACATTATGTGTTTTTTCTAATTACTTGCGGCATTTTTTCTCTCTTACGATGTCTGACTGTTCGTTGTTCATCAAAGTGATTAAGGAACAGGAGTAATTGAATTTTGGGCAAAATATAACGCTACAAGATTATCGGTGGGAGGCGGTCGTATTGGTAAAATACTGTTTGACACTTCTCACACGAGTACAGTTGATAAAAATCATGTGACTTTATTGATAAAGTAACATGTCATGCAGCCCAAAACGACTGACGGAAGTATTGCCAATAAATGACCTAGGTTAATAAGATGATGTACACCATTAAGGACAGATATTGAGTGTCGCGCGAACGATATATGGAATTTATTGGTAAGATTTGCTATACGCAATGACTCTTATCTAGCATTTTAACATCACACTTCGATTGCAAAGACGATGAGATTCTTCCCAACTATTTTATCGTTTGCTCACAGTTTTGGTTCACAGTACAGTCGTTAAGCAAAATAAAATAAAAATCGAAAACAATAATAATGATAGAAACAATGATTAATTTTCGTATTTCAGTACAATTTCAATCAAGTCTATATTTCTTCTTTTGAAAGAGATATATAATCAAATACAGTGTTGGGCATTGATCGATTGAAATTTTCTTCTGACCAAAACAATTTTTTTTTTCTTTTTCATTACCAAAGATATTGTTTCTCCGTTAATAAAGTAGATATGAAGTGATTGGCGCAAATCAATAATCAAAATTATTCCATCGTCATGTATAAAAACATAAATAATTCGATTGATGAAGTTATAATTATTAATATAATCAATATAATATAATCAATCGTATAAAAGTCTGATTAATAACTAATTTTTGTTATCGATGAAATTATTAACGATTTTATACATGATTGATTAATTTCGATTACTGATTTGCCGGCTATTTCAGTCAAAGAAAATTTTTATCGCCCAACACTGCTCGAATATGATGCAATATATTATATACGTGATAATTAGATTTGAATATTTTTACTCTACGCTGCGATAAATATTCAATTATATATCCGGTCGGTTCACTCGACTCACTTCGTGCGCCGTTTTGCGTATTTAGTTAATAAAGAAGCGTACACGCGCGAGTGACACATTGTATCGGGAGGCGCATCTTAATTTGAAGAATGTGCTCTACGTGACCGCCCTCACGGCTTTTGTCCGTGTGAGATCACGCATTATGCGAAGGCACTACGTGCTCGTGATGCGACGTGATGGGACGATATAAGGAAAGATGACAATTTGATTAAAAACTGCGTGCATATGACGCAAATGAGGCGGCGTATGCAAATACACCAAATGAATTTACCCTCTGGGATAAATATAAAGTTGTCGGAAACGCCTCAATTTAGGTGAAATGTCGCTTTTAAGAACGCGATACTCTCCGCCTATAAAATTCATAGATAACACGCATTAAACAGACTGTGAGCTTTTAAGAAATTACAAATTTGACCTTTAATCCGCGCGGTAAAATCCCACATTTTTATCACAACTCTTACATTCCGCACGTTCGCATTAATATACTCTTGCACATTGCTCTGTCATTTTTTTTATCACGCGTGATACGGCGCCAACGTTTTCACCGAATGTACGTGATTTCCTAATGGCAACGCGAGAATAACATCGCGTCGGGTATTAAAAATGAGCACAAGTTGTTCGCAAATGAAAGCATTTTTTACCGTAGCGGACGATTTCGTTTGAATTTCGATAGATCATCGTTCCGAGAATCGTTACGTACGCAATTCACCTGCATTCCTGATGAATATTTTCGCCACAAACTTTAACTTTATTCGCGCAGCGTGTCGTGCAATTTCCAGAAACGATATAACGAGAGTATTTCGCTATTCTTCACGTTAACCTATCGCGCCGATATCAAGCTTATCGTGGTCAAATAAAATAAAAGCAAACTCTAGTCAGCACGTATAGAAGCGAATAAGCTCTTTGAAATTCTCTTTATCGTCCTAATCTCTTTGTAATTTCATGCAACTTGGCGCCGCTGTGGAATGCGGAGCTGCTCGCGTAAGATGGGCAAGCTTATAATTTAAGAAACAGCCTGTGATTCGTGACGCCAGTGTCGCATACTTCCAGGCACTTGACATGTACGCATTTCCTTCCGTCTAAATTTACAACGGGCCATTTAAGAGGGGGGTTAAGTGGTGACTGGACAGAGTTTACGCAGAAAACGTGCGCGGTCGCGTGGTCCACGAGGAAAAAAGAGTAGAACAAAAAAAGGCAGGAACGGAGCGAGCGCCAAGTGGAACGTCCTGCTTAATTAATGAGTCAAACGCGATCATTGCGTTCGCTGGAAACGCGCCCGTTTTCCGCCGAAAACGGTACATGCGCGATGCGCACGCCGGGGTCGCGTGTGTGACGAATCCATCCTCGCCGGCTTTTGCAAGATTGACACATAGGACTCGTTACTTATGGAAATTAGTCTAATTTCGTATCGCGGCCTGGCCATTACGCTCATAGTCACGCATCAACGCGTAATGCCCATCATCATAGCCGATAATCACTTCGATGGAAACACAAGAGGAGAATCGCGGGAACTGCGCGCAACGGAGAACACGTGCGCAGCGCCGTGGAATGGAAAAACGAGAGATCGTTTCTCAAGGCGAGGCCTCAAAATTGTGCAACGGGTGGTATGTATCGGGTACACGTGTACCCGTCCGCGCGCCACGTGTGTTCTGATCTTCCCCCGACGCGAAAAAGAGGAAGATTTATTCTCGCGTAATCGAAACCTGTTTTTAACTAACGACGATCGTTAATATCGCGCCTGTGTTGTTATGCGCATACAGATGCAGCGCGCGATGATAATGCGTTACGTGCCAATACACGTGCACAGAATACGGGGCGTTTATTACGCTTTACTTGAACGAACGAATGTCTAACGCAGCTCTAAAGCTCTAAAGCAACGTAACTTCGAAATACCCGCAAGAATTCACGGCTCAGTCCGTAAATACCTTTTCATCCTGGATTTGTGACTCGGCCGGATGTATTTAAGGATCTAAAGTGTAATCTGATCCAATTCATCGGTGTGTGTTCGCAAACTAAGCAGATTTACTCTCATTTTATTCTTCGACGCCCTTCATACCAAATGTTAACGGTTGATGCGTAAAAGTCAAAATTTTACCGTCATTTTGACAGATTTTGTTCAATACCGCAGCAAGGATTTAATCAACTATATCGAGAAAAAAAATGTTTCGTATTTATAACTATAATCACATAGAGTAATAATTATTATAATTATGGTAAAATATTACTTTCTGTAATAAATTCTACTATAATGTTAGTAATGATAACCTTATATGTATATTGCTACTATCATTTTTGTGTTGAAACAATCAGAAAATATGATTGGAGCTAAAAATAATTATAATTTTAATTGAATCAATTATTTTTTTGTTTCAGTTCACTTCTTCAAAGCGATCGATTACGTGTTCTTATGTCGGAGAGTACAGGCGAAAATTACGGGATTAATGCGTTACGTAGCGATACGTAACATTGTACAAACGCGAGTGTAAATGTGGAGATGCGTGATTATTCACTTCCGTTGCGCGCACAAGATCGAATAATGCCATATATGTCCGTATTACGCGGCCGAAATCTGTTTAAGCGACTCAACACGTCTCAGTGAGGTTCTCTCGCGTAACGATGTCGCGTTCGTCATCCTAATCGTGAAATATGCGAGGCTTACTCAGAATTTTACTACTTCAAGTAAGATCCTTCCGAATAATCGTAATAATGTCTCCCTGATCCTTGCGTATCAAGGCTTCCGATAGTAACGGTTTCATAAGTGTCGCTTAGGTCACATTTAAGACTATTTACGTATTTGGCATGGCGCTTTAGATTACGTGATGAATCATGGAATTCATTCTGGAAGAAACGCTCGAGATTTTGAGTCATTAATGAAATAATCGGTAAGGCGACCTGGCACGGTCGCACTTTGGAGTTTATCAGTGTAATTAATATTTAACATTTCATACTCTTTAGAGCTTTCCAGTGTAATTAATAGAAAAAGAAAATGAAGGAAAAGACGAGTACCTCATAATAATATTTATAACAATAAGATAAGGGTAGGAAAGTAATGTAATCATTCTAGTCCTCATTCGAGCCTTTGTAACATTTTAGAAAGTCCTTCATTATAGCCAATATAATTATCTAAAAGTTATCCTTCGTGTGAATGTGTGTGTTAGTTCTACGTCGAGTTGAAATCTTTTGCATGTCTTACGAGTAAATGTTTCTTGCATTACGTGAAACTTTTCAAAAGACCAAACAGATCTCACAAGTTTCCTACAAAAATATTATTCATCCAGAAGCATCTTTCGTCAGTCTACGAACGTCAGAAAACGAACGTGTCTTCGAGTTTCCGGTTACGAAGGATTACTCGATGAAAGCGACATTGACGTCAACGGCAACGAGCTAGATCGATCGCGTCTCGTGGTGTTCGCGATGGAGTTCGTTGTACTCGCTCGAGTACGGTAATCTCGGCGAGGAGGACGCGCGCGCGAGGATCACGAGGCAGCAACCGGTTGGGATTTCGCGCGCGGCATTACGCGAGCGGACGCATTCGGAGCGCGTACGGGCGCGCGCGCTAAAAAGCGGCGTTTGGCCGTCCGAAAGAGCGGGGGGCAATTTTTCGAAAGAGGCAATTATCGATTGGTGTGGTCCTCGTGACGGCAAGAAGAAGCGGATAGAGACATCGGCCACATTCCACAGGTACGAAAGGCACGGCAGGGTCCGATAGAAGCCGCGTCCCGCTCTTTTGCCCTCTCTTTATCTCATTTCGTCCGTCTTTCGCTCTTTCTCTCTCGTCTCTCACCCATACTGCTTAAAATTTCGAACATGTGGAGACCACCCAAAGCCCATTCTCATCGTCTCGTATGCAATTTCTGTTATAAGGATGTTTATTGTTCAGTTATGTCCGTGAATGAAGGTCAGAAAGATTGAAATACCGAGGCAAACAATGGCAACAAAGATCACGCCGTGGCATTTTGCGACTTTGAAGTCGGTACGTCAAACAGAGGAGCATGTGTACATCTTTAGGAAGAATGCGTCTTTCTATTGCTATATAAAACTAAAGAAAAAGTTGGCTTGGAGGAACACATCATGGAAAAATAATTCATCAAGAACTGCATGGCTTAAAAATCTCACGCGACGAAGCCGAAATCTTTTTCGCACATTGTCTCAACAATGTTAACAGTTTCAAGTATTCATATGTAATGCAAAATTCGACCGGAATCAATTCAACCGGATCATTTGGAATTACGACGTCGGGTACATTCTTTTGAGGCAAGAAGTATTGTCTTGTCTGTCGCTTTTCCGTTTCATACCGTGTATGTCGCGAGGGAAAACGCGGCTTACCGGTCTGAAGGCGGTGAGCCGACTTGAAAATTTCTCGAGATGCGACGGCAGCGTTCATTTATTCCGGTGTTCAATCAACGGGCTGTCTCGTTCGAGTAGGTGCGCTGCTTTTGCGCGATCATCGACGACGGCATCCGGTGCGTACCGACGAGTTCCGTCAAGTCGCGAGATCGGCGACATGCCACGTTATCGTGAGGTTTTCGGCAATACAACGGTCATCCGCTGGGGAACTCCGAAGCCCCGAAGATAAATCGAGGTCTACGCATCCACGTGTCAACGACGTCAACGACGATGCGCGACAGGAGTCAAAACAAAAGGGTGCGCGTGACCGATACATCGGAGTATAAGCTCGTATCGAGAGTTTTTGTCGCACAAACCATAGTCATCGGGAAGCCCCTGTTTATTATGAATGCGAGACAAATCGGTCATCCATCATCGCGCAATCACTTTCGATGTCTTCGAAGACGCGTCTCTCACACAATAATGCAAATTCATGATCTGTTATTGCGAACTCGATTTGTTTATGTATAGTCTGTTGCAAATCGGTTTGCGCATTTTTTATCGAATGAAGTTGCAACGCTTGTCAGGATTGAAACCACCGCGCACGCGTATATAAAAGAGAAAAAAATTGCTGATCTAACTAAAATTATGCTTATTTTTGGCCCCAATATATATCTATATTTTTTGGTTCTAACACGAAAATGGTTTTCTTGACCACAATTTATAATAATTATTTTTTTATATGATTGTAGTTACAAATATCAAATACTTTTTTTTCGTGCAGCAGTCGATTATGACAGGAGTCGAAGTGACAGTACATAGTGTGATGCGGAGGAAAGAATTCATCTTAAATTAAGAGAACATATTATTTTAAAGAGTAATTTTTATATATTCACAATCAATTGTTGTGAGCATATATGTCTACAGTAATTTTCAATTTTAAAGCGTTGTAACTTTATTCGATAAAAAATGTGCAAATGGATTGCAAAAACCGATTTGCAAGCGACCATACTAAAGGCAGATTTCTTTCCTGCAATTATGATTGAACTGTTCTTCACTTCAACGCAGGTTTTAAGAATCAGGACTATTCGTCTGCATCGGGTCTTTTGACCGACAATTATTTACCTCTAATAATCGTGTTCGACGGTAAATGCGAAGTTCACATATATAAATTACACGAGGAGCAATTGATTCTACTGTTCGAGTGTGTACTGCGTAAAATACGCGCGTGGTCGATTACTCAGGATCAATCGTTCACGATACTTCTCGGTGACGTTCAACACATATTGAGTACCAAGGATACCCGCGAGTTGTCGATGAAATTTCCGCAAATAAAAAAAAGAACAAGAATATACTTATACGAGATCATGGCCGCGTCGCATATGCGACTGATGAAGCATCTTCGAGAGCATGTCGAAATCTCACACACATGGACTTCAGGTCCGAGCGACGAGAAGTTCTTGCAGGATTTAATTTCGCAGTTAAATGGCGTGGCACGTGCACGAAAGATCCATTACTACGATCGCGGACAGCGATATTCACGACGATTGTCAATCGTCGGCACGATAAGGGAAATTAAGAAGTCTGTTCAGTTGAGAAAACGCATTTTTTTCGAATATATCGCTAGTCATTGGCACATTAACTGTATATTGAGAAAAAAATATTTAAAAGTTTATTTGCCGGATAAAAATTGATTTTACAGAAATAAACTTTACTTACAGAAAAAAGAATTTTATGTCTGACAAATAAATTTTCAAGTATTTTTTCCCGGTATATGTAAATCCCGTGATCTTGTCTATGCTAGTAGTAGTAGTACCGACTTCTCGCGTTGCATGACAGATGTTAAACTTAGCTTCTCGCCGACTATATAATGTAACAAGACAGAAATATTGCAACCGGAAATTTGTTCTTGTACGATCAATCCGCTCCTTATCTCGCTTTGGTTCCGGTCAAATTCGTCTGAATTTTCTACTGGATTTCGACTCTCGAAACCGCACTATCGGTTTGAAGACAAATCGGTGGCTCTGCGTGTGTGCTATTTTAAATTTCAAGTGCGTCGTAGGATGTATCTCTAGGACCTAAAGTGCATCCGCGATCACGATTGCCAGACATCGAATTACAGGGATGTATATACTTACGCGCAGAGATCGGGAATGCAATTCCAATATCGAACGCGCGAGTCGACTTACAAATAACAAAAAAAATTACTGATCTCATATGCCATCGTGTAATTAAATATGTAATGGATGATAATTTATATTAATTTAAAAAAATACACAACATCCTTGCTATAATATATATATATATATATATATATATATATATATATATATATTTGTTTTCTTTTATCTGCAATATAAAAATTGAATTCGGTCGTAACTGAAATGCGAATGACCTTAAGATTTCATTCGACAACCGTACAGCATGAATCAACCCTTAAGGTGCCGGTGCTTCCTCTAATCTTCGATTCACGCACGCCTTCATCTTGTCTGGCTGTAACCGTCTGCTATTATTTTTAGCGCGTGATCACGCTACGCCGCGCAAAGACGAGGCGAAAGAGGAAGGGCGGGAGGACGAGGAGGAGACGTTTGTAAGACGGCTCTAATGCCGACCGGGTATATTAGGTCATCCCGCGGGCTTGGCTTGCATAATTATCGGCTCTTCTGTCACCAGAAGACTGCCGACTCGCCGTTGCGTTGCACTTACCGCACCCTCACGTAGCACTCATCAATATGGTATGCGTAAAAATTGACACTGTATGTATGTGTGTGTGTGTTTCTATTTCACAGAGCCCTGCATTAATTTGAAAATTATCGCTTGTCCAAGCAATTAATATTTCTATCAAACTGATGTCTACAATCGTAACTTATACGGTGAAAAACATTTGCCTTATGTCAAGTTAACATGAAAATTAAAGTAGATAAATTGGGACGTGCGAGATATGTTAAACTTGACACAAAATTTTTTACTATGTACAATCGCAGAATTGAAGCGGTTTAGATGAGTAAGATCGAATGTTTGAGACATCGAAGTGGAGAGAAACGTGTAGTTTGTGTAAATTGCACGCAGGTACGTCTCGCGATAAGCTCGGACGTAATTAATTGATAAGGTCCATCGATTCAGAAACGTGTGAGCGCCGTGACACACGTGGAAACTCCTGTTAACGATCGTTGAACACACTCTCTCTACCTCTCCCTCTCTCGAAAGCCTCGACGCGCCGGTAAGTTACGAGGAAAGATCCTTCACTATTCTAAGCGGGTAACTACAGTGCGCGCTATGAGAGAACCTTGCCAGGATTTTCCAATTGTGTCACGAGGCGGCTGTACTTTTGTATCGACGAGTGCCGAAGAGTCCGGTGTATTGAGCAAGAGAAAGAGTATGTAACGTAAAAAAATTATATTGATCACGTTCGGTCAGTCGGCACTCTGTCGGTCGAGAAGATCGATCGTCGATAGGGGTTTTACGTTGTAAATGTCTTTTTTGTTTACGCACTCCGACGTCCGATTGTGCTTGTCCATTGATGTCTGCGACATATTTTTTATGTTGCAAAACGTTTGCTGGCAATACGACGTTGTGACGATAAACAGTCTGCCGCCAGTTGCCTTGATCGGAAAAAAGTCGGTGGATCGTGTTGAACACACGAGGACGCTTCGGCGCGAAGTAGATTGCGATATTGCGTGTCTACGAAGTGTAACTATGCATGCAGCGCGTGATATCGCGAATTTGAACTTTCGCGGTGAGTAACCTACACTACTCATCGAGCTTTCGCCGAATCGTTGAAAAAGCGAGGGAAAACAGCTGACTCGTGCGAGATACCGGAGAGCTTTGGGAACTTTCTGCCCATACGGCGGTCACAGTGCTGTTTCGCACGTCACGGAGTTCGGCACGGGGATTTCTGCGCGTTGTGGCGTGTCTCTTTTCCTTCACCGACTTTATGTCGAATCAGGACGCGACTTCATACGCGGCAGTATATGTATATACATACATGCGGTATCGTCTCGTTCAATCTCACGAGTTTCCAGTTTCGATGGTGCATTTCAATTGGTATCGTGACGTGTACTTCGCGGTGCCTTGAATACAAAAAGAACGAATCTCTACAATGCGAGTCGGACGATCGCACGGCTCAATCGTAACGGAGAATGTGTTGTGACTACCCGCGAAAACATTCGTGCCGACGAGCATCGTGGAAGAACGAAGGAAGACTCTCCTCAAACGCCACGAGACAGCGAGCATATATTCTCGCAAAAGTGGAGCGAAACGTCGCGCCAATATGCAACAGGGTGCGTCTACGAATGAATGCGACGTCGCTATTGTGATTTCTCCGTCTGGACTTTCTCTTTCTCTCTCACGGACGAGCGAAGGTTGCTCGAACTTGTCACGTTGCCATTGCTAGAATTGAATAGTCCCGACCTGCTAATCGAATTCAAGGCCATCGGCCGACAAAAATTCACCGGTAATTCCCGAAATGTCCGAAATAGCCGGGTATTACCCGCGCGTCATGTCGTGTAATGATGATTTTTATAAGCAGATTATTGCGCACTCGTTGGGCGTACTCGTTCACTCACGTTCTCGAGAGTGTACATGCTCGCGATGACACTAAAGAAGGCCGCCAATGACTTGCGTTCAATTATTCACGCGCAGAGGATGCGCGACGTTAACCCGTTGCGGTTTGCCGAGGGTCAAATACGTCACGAACGGTATTCGTGACGCCATATCCTTATATTTCCAGATTACTTTCCGAGAAAAAGTGATCCTGAGGGTCAATTTCGGCATCTGTCGCCCGGTTGCTTCCGGACACACAACGCGTTCGCCTGTTAACGGAATGACTTGGTGAAGATTCTCTGAAGTACGACGTCAATTCATTTTGCTAATTGAAAGTTCACTTCAAAGAAAGTTCATTGCTCATTGCAAGACATGAAGTTAATCGCGTCTTATTAGTCATTAAGGTCCGCGTATTAATAGTCGTTATTTGAGTTTCTTACTTTCTGAATTCTGATATTTATATTTGTAATTGCGATTCCATTGAGTAAATTTTCATTTAACTCTGAGTCCAAATCTGAGTTCTTCACTTGTGACGAATTTCAAGTAATAATTATAATCTTAGCTCTGTATTAATAGTCGTTGGAATTTGATTCACATATGAGATATTCAGATCTTCATACAGTACTAGCTCCGAGTTTTTCAGTTAAATTATATAATTTAGTGACGCTATATTTGTAATCGTGCTTCAATTGAAAACTCTTATCTAATTCGGAACTCAAATCTGAGTATCTCACTTGAGAAGAATTTCAAGTAACGATTATTAATACGAAGCTTAGAGTCGGATTGGAGTTTTCCAGTTGAGGTAAACGTGACAATGTATCAATAATCACGATTCAATTGAAAAATTTAACTCTAAATTCAAATCTATACATCTTATTTAAGAAAGAGTTTCAAGTAACGACTATAAGTCTGAGAGGTACTTCATCATCAGAAGGCATCTGTCAAAATTAGAGGTCTCTCGCACGTGAAACTAGTTCACCAATAAGAAGCGCGACACAGAATTTTGGAATGATTTCTGCGAAATGTTTTATATTTCTGCAGGTTTTTAATTATTTACAAAATTGAAAATAAAAACTAACGATCTCGGCACATTGTGGGGTTGCTAGAAAACGTTCTCACATACGTCCAATCGCGCTAGATATAAACAACAAGTCGACGTGATGCACGTGTACTTTTTTATCTGTGAGCCCGCGAGACGATGAAAGAAAAGACACGCTTGATTAGCGTACATGCCAGCGAACGTTACGTTCGCATCTACGAGATACTGTTGATTCCCGCGGTGCGCCGACGAAGGAGAAATCATCGGCATCAAGGCAAACGACTCACGAGGAAAATTAAATGAACAATACGCGCGGCTCGTACTCCCTAATGGTCGAAGCTTGACTTCGATGTCAGAGATGCATGCACAGTCTAATGCATAGACGTACACGCGTGTTTTGCGCGTTCCTCAGGCCTCATCTTATCGGTTCTGTTTCATATCTGTCGCTTTGCACGCCCCTAATCGGTCTCACATTGCCACCATTCGACACGATTCTAAAGCAACGTGGCTCACGTTTCGCATGGTACGGCGCGTTCTCCGCTAAATAGCGCGGCTCATTAGAACGCTATTAAATAATATGACGGGTTGCGACCGATTACGCTGGACGATACTATCGCGCTGATGACCTTTCCGCAAAGTTTGACGTCAATCGCGGCGGTGCCGCCTGCGACGAATGTTGCGTGATAGATCACGTTACGGCGCTGTAGATCCTCGCGAGTCGAGTGACAATTGACATATCGGCGGTAATTCGCGATTTGCCGTCGCGGCGGAATGCAGGTGAACGCGGCCGAGCGATGCGCGTCACTTTCGATTCCCGTGGGTGTCGCTCCCGTGGGTGCGAGATTTCGCAGGACCGTGACGACGACCGCCCACATCACTCTCGACGTCATAAACGGAACGTCATGGGTCTCTCGGATTTCAAGAATGATCTCGAGCACGTCGTCCGGTTAACCATATCGCGCGCAACGATCCCCGTCGTAAAAATGTCGTCGCTTGGTAACACAGTAACGGATATAAGGGCGGGCCGGCCGATTCGTTATTGAAACAGGATGTGTTGGTGTGCCGCGGGAATTTAATAGCGCCGATAAGACACAATATTGCGCTAACGTAAACTCAGTCGGCATCGGTTACACGTAGCGTCTATCGCGGGACGTAACACACGTTACGCGGGGAATAACTCCGAGTGCGTCGATGCGCGCGTATGCGCGCGACTTTAATTAGTATCCGCGAGAACGCGCGGATTGCGTAGGTGTGATATCCGCTATGAGTTCCCGTTTTCGGGAAAGAGCGACTAATAATAAATCGCAATTCGCTCGTGCATTACGTCCCGCCAGACGCAGAATCGTGGGAGATAAGTATCTGAGGCTGAAGTGACTCACCTTATCCCGCCAGGCAACTTTATCGAGGAAGTTCGATCTGCAACAGAAAGAAGGTAGGAATTCATTAGTTCCTTCGCGCGAAGAGTTTCACAACAGATTTATCGTCGTCACGTCGTCATTCGCGTTTCCTCGAGCCGCGCGAGACTTTTCGCGTCTTTCTCGCATCGCGGGGATGAACACGGGAGACGAGACATTTTAAAGCTGCGTTTGCACGCTTACGTATGCCTAACAGGATATTCTTTCGGAATATCCCTCGTGTATTTATCCTGCGGTCACTTCGTTACTCTCCGTAAGTCAGATTTACCGCTGCTGTAATAGTTGCTTGGCGGAAGAAAAAAAAGTCGTCATCCTTCAAGTATGCGGGTATTGTTTCTTAATAACACGCTTTGAATCATGCTCAGTTGGTAGATGGGACTACGAGATACATCGCATTCGATTGTTGCACGCCGTGCAACGTATTTATATATGCGTAAGTATACGTACAATAAATACACGGTACTTCGATGTACATGGAGAAAATTTTATAGTAAAAATTGCTATAGAATTTTGTAACCGAGGGATATATCGACACTCTGCAATAATTGATTATCCTTTCATTTCATATATGTTATTTGCCTTTATAGACAGAAATGGAATTTTTTCGGATCCATCTAACAAGGTCTGTTTTTTATTTGCTTTAAAAATAATCAAAATAACTTCATATAAATTATAATTTTAGAAAAACTGTAAATCTTTTGCGCCAACTTGATATCGGAATAATATTATTCTTATGTTAATCAAACGCCGCAAGACGAAACAAATGATGGTACAAATAAGAAATCACGATTGACGAGTGCAAAGAAAACGAGAATCTGTCTTGCTTTTTAACCACGAGGCGTAAGGTGTTGATCGCCTTTTTGTCGCATTAATCTTTCTCACGCGAGCAAGGCCAGGTGAAGCGCGATACGGAGATAGCTACATCGCAACCGACTCTCGTTTAGCTCGCACGATCAACATCGTTGATGCACATTGCACCTGTCCCGTCCGACGATTTCCTCGTAATCGCCATAGATTTCTTCCAAGCAGAACGGCCAGTTGTGCTTGGTTTGGGACACCAGTGCGAACGTAAGTTATGTATCATTTGACGTCCATCCCTGACGTCGCATACCAAGAAGCGAACTTGGTTCTTCTCAGACGTCTTGATATGCTAAACTTACACCGTGTCTCGAATGTCTCGACGTCGCTACTCATCCGCTTTGCGGCAATGCGAGAGCAAGAGAGAGGGAGAGAGAAAGAGAATGACGAGAGTGTGTTTCCATGGAAGAAATGGAAAGTTGCCTTTCGCACAGTTTTCATTCTACACGACTGCAGTGCCTCTGCTGTCTCCTGTGCGCAGATACAGGATTTGCACAAAGTACAAGTATCATCTTTGCACATTCCTCGATATCGTGCATGAAGCTGGTGTATGTTTTTCGATAATTCGCTGCTACATCGGACTTTCTCGCGCATATCTCAGATATTAAAAAAAACTCACGAATCGTGGATAGGACTGTGCGAAATAGTACTCGATTCTGAACTCGGTGTTCGAATAACCGAAATCCATGCGTGAATCAGTTCAAATAATCATTTAGGCCGCGTAAAATGGTATTCCGTTCATTTGTTACAATCCTATGGCTATATATATATATGCAGTTATATATATATAATATGACGTAACTGTAACATCACAAATGACTATGGCATAACTATGACAAATAACTATAACATAACAAATTAACAATTTCGCGCGATTCAAACGGTTACTTTAACCTAGTTTCTCTAATCATAGTTAGGACAAAACATAATGATTCCTGACTGGTCAGCATCCTGTTCATCATTTTTAGGGATGACATGAGTGGGAGTGGAAAAATCTAATAAAAGCGAGAGAGAAGCTTTAAGACTGACACAGGACGCTGCAGTTTCTTATTCACTCATTCAATCAGTCCCACGCTCACTCAGCCACTTGCTCGCTCATTTATTTATTTCTTCCCTCCCAACAAATGGCGGATGGTGTCCTTGAGCAACTTAAACCGATTATATATCGATTATATATCTTATATCGATTTCGAAGTTGGTTATTTCGATGTAACAATTCCAAAAATCGGGTTCAGAAACGAAGAACCATTTCGCACAGCACTAGTCATGGATGCACAGGACACCCTGTGCATACGCGCGTTACGATCACAGAACGGCACGTGTGGGTCGGAACAGCCGGTGCACGTCCAAGCATGCACTTGTCGCTCGCGGAGCGCTGGTATGTACAGATCATTTCCTCCGGATGATTCACCACCGTGCCGATGCCCTTCAGGGTCGGGATGTTGGATCTCCACTTGGGGTCGGCGGATCGCACGATATCGCGTTACCCTCTCAGAGGATGCACCTGTGCAGTTCCCCCCCCCCTCTCTCTCTCTCTCTCTCTCTCTCTCTCTTTCTTTCTCTCTCTCTTTGCCAGCTGCCTGTCGTTAGCATTGCTCGCGTTTCGCTTCAAATCGGTCCACAATAGTTGCCGTAGCTCCATTTCTAATTTCAAGGTGTCGTTTCGGTTTTTCTTCCTTTCCGGTATTCATTTCATTCATGATGAGATTTGTAATGGGCGCTACAGATCTAACAGTTCCTGTCTTTTCATCAGTGCACGTGCCCTTCTTTTTAGAGTCGGCTCTTTGACTTAATTCGAGCCTGATAGTCGTTTCAGGCTTCCGAAGTGTTTGCTTTGTCACATTTACGAGCGTGTAAATCGTTTTCCTCGTGATAAAAGAAGATCCCACATTTTTTCGATATGTTTATTATGCCTTACATTGACTTCCTAAATGCGAGATACAAAGAGCTAAATGATGATGATGGGCAACACGCAGTGACGGTCACTCAAACAATAGCGAAACAATTTGCTATTGTAAGCCAGTTCGTCACAAAAAAGCAATGTAAAATATCGATTATTATTGTCGTTAAAATGACACATGAAAAGGAACACAAATATATGTCACTACCAGTTGATAACTATTACTTGAAAAGCATGATCTTCAGTTTCAATACGATTTAAATACTTTTCTCGATACGAACGCAACCAATGTTACATGATGAGTTTAACTTCTGTAATTAATTCAAAACATGTCCTCTTATTGAAGCATCGGTTGCGTATACGCGTCTACAGCATTCAAGGAGTCAGTATAAAGGAACCGGCATTGCAATATTATAGCGGTAAGCATTTGATCTCTAATTATGTTACTGATATAAGATCGGCCAGTTTATTATCATCGAAGATCACTTTACTCGGTCGTCTGTTAGCTATCTATCTCGATGTAAACGCAAACAGAAGTAAGGAGGCCGCATACCAGCGACAGTCATGCGATGCGTTCCAGTCGCGTTCATTCACGTTGTACGCCTCATGCGACTTTTTGCGCCGCGAGCGTGCCTTCGCTTATTTAAATAAACGCGCATTCTCAGGTGAAGGCGAGCTCTTTTTCTCTCGACTCGCTCATGGCAGTCGTCGATCTTTTACGGCTATATCCGGCGACTCACAAACTCGCCGCAACAATCGAACAAGCTGACGCTTGTTGTAACAGGCGAGGGCCAAGTAAAGGGTACGTTTCCGAGAAGGATAGAAAAATCGATCACGAAACTTTCCTAGGAATGGGTTCTTTGAGCTGTTCCGAACTACTTCTATTATCCGAGATCAGACCCATCTAATAGATGTATCCAAATTAAGTGATGCATACTAGGCCAGGAAGCCCTGGAATTTCCGGAACATGCCGCCGGGTGGGTGGCGATTTTTGTGTGTCGGCCGCGTTCTCGCCTCGTCATGCACGCGATCCTCCTCCTCGAGAGTGTATGCTTGAAAGAGGATTGAGCGCGCATAGGATCGCCGAGACCGTACGTTGAATCATCACGTCTCGCTTCCAGGAATGCTCCATTCATCTCGGAGCAATGTCTTCGTAAAGGACGCGTAAACCGAAGGTCTCGCGGAATCGACGAACTTGCTCGCGGAAGGAGCACGTCTTGACCCCATTCCGCGCGCGGCCGCGGCTTTGAGGACACAACTTTCCTAATAACAGTTGAACAAATTTCAGGAACATGGTTTCGCTCGGTTCGACGGAGACATCAAGTCTTCGTCATTTACGTGAATTCATAGTTACGCCAATTTCGACTGCCAGATTCTCGTCGGTCGTGTCATTAATCTTGGGTAATAATAGATTTTGTTTCTTTAGAGATTATTAAGATAGAGATATTATTCTTTAGAGATTATTAAGATATAGATATTATTCAAAATCATTCTTATTAAGCAACAGCAATTATAAAGAAAAATATACAATTATAAAGAAAAATTGGGTCAATGCAGATAATTAGTTGCGGGAAAAATTAATTTTAATGAATGTTTTTCACTATTGTTTTTTCGCGAAAGAGTAAACGTGTTTAATTTCCAATTCTCTTATCATTGTTATATTATTTAATATTATTTATAATCAGTGTCGTAATTGAAGAGTGTTTCTATTAATTGGTATTATTGAAGAAAGTAACGGAAAAATTTCGGTAAGAGCATTACGCAACGCTCGTATTACTCAGTATGTATTTTGACTGAGCGTACACTCGCAAATTATACAGCGAAGGTACGGGTTTTCCCTGTTTTGTATCGTTTAGTCACGTGAACTCTCATTCATGCTCAGGCTGACGTGGTGTTCTATTTTTGCTGGTTAGTCGAGTCCTGTCTTACAGCGACAGATTTTCGGCTCCACTCAATGGAGCCTGAACAAACTCGATTACGTGTCGGAATGTCTTCCGGAGTGGGCGACAAGTGTGCAAATTCAACACGAAATTAGACGTCAATGATGCTTCCACGCATTCGCATCCACGTCACAGGGAGTGCCGCGAGTTACCAACGGTGAATGTTACACGATCTTCCTGTCTGGGTCGTGATCGGGGACAGTGTGATAAGGAAATGTCGAAAATTTGGTCAGGCCTATTTGGCGTTTGTGTGCGCGCCGAGCGACTCTCCGTTCCCCGTTCTGAATCACTGTAAGTGAATTTCTTTGGCGCCGGCAATGATCGAACGTCGAATCACCATCCGATTTCGTGCGTTTAGTCACGACGGCGCATTCTTTGGGAAACTTGCGCAACATCGAATCCCGTTACCCGGCGCTTCATATCTCTCCTTCTTCGCGCCGTTCTCGTGCAAACGGTTTTCACATTCGCGTAATCGCACGTTGGCCGACATTCCGCGAAGGTAGACGTTTCACACGTGATTGCAAAATATCGCGCAAAACTAAATGTCGTTGCGCTATCTGTAATATATCCTTCTATATCTTTTCATAATACTTGATAAATACAGAAGAGGCAATCTTAACTGTTTGAAGTAAGAATGAGCGGGATTAGAAAATCCACTACATACACACACACACACACACACACTTTAGGCCTGTTCTTTTTAGCTGAATTGCCTAAACAGACTAATGCAATAAGTTGAAGTGAAACAAAATATGTTTCACTCTAACGCATCAGTCTGCACCAGTTCAGGCACTTCAACTAAAAAGAACAGACTTTTTGTTTCAATATATTTTGTTTGAACATTTTTTTCGATACATTTCAAGCATAGCCGATGGTACAACGAGGGAACCTAACTTTTGGGAATCGCTCGAAAACAAATTCTCTCATTGCATCATCGATTACGTTCTGAAACATATCGGAAAACAGGTGCTCGAACAGTATTGAAACAAGATGTACGTATTACGCAACGTTCTTACATCAACGTTAAATTTTTTAAAATATTTCTAAAGCATCGTTATACATAAAGCGACTGCAACGAGCGTGTTTAGCTCGCAATAGCACGATCTCGCGAGATAATTATGCGTTGCACCAACGAGGCTTCGCTTTTTATGCCTGTTATTTATAAAAGGGGAAGCACACCGCTTAATGTATGCATAGATGCCAGATGCGTTCTTTGCTTAACCAGACGCGATAGCACAGCGCGATTATCATTCACCTGATTCA
Source organism: Odontomachus brunneus (assembly GCF_010583005.1). Taxonomy (NCBI): domain Eukaryota; kingdom Metazoa; phylum Arthropoda; class Insecta; order Hymenoptera; family Formicidae; genus Odontomachus; species Odontomachus brunneus. The sequence continues at coordinate 1,774,558 of NW_022639494.1, read as the reverse complement.
TCTCGTCGCCGTAAACACGTCGCTCGCAGCTTCTCGATCCGAGTATCAGGCATCACTTTCGTGGAACTTGCCTTCGACTTTTCGAGGCCACTGCAGATTTTACCGAGACCGCTTGTAATTTTTAGATTAACGATCGCGAATGTTGAAGGCAAAACAGATGAATATACGCTATGCGGAGTATCAGGTACACGTGAGACAGACGCGAAGCGTCCGTATCTACTCGCAACGGCTCCAGTGAGACAGACGCGGAGCGCCTGTATCTACTTGCAGTGGCCGCCGCGTGTCAGACGCGGCGCGTTTGCATCTACTTACAACGCGGCAATGTCGAGCATTAATCAATGAAAATTCTCTCTAGAAAAAATAGTCGGCAAATCAATAAACGAAATTAATTATCGTATATAAAATCGTAATTTTATAGATTAATGAAACTAATTAGTAGTCAAACTTTGATGCGATTGATTATACATCGAGTAGTAATTAAATTCGATCGATTAAATTATTCGTGATTGCACACACGACGATTGATTCATTTTGATTATTCATTCGCCGATTATTTTAATCAAACCAAATTTTAATTGGTTGGTATCTAACAAGAGAGAGAATTTGTGATGTGTGTACAATTTTTTGTTAATTTTTGCTCTCACAAACTTACAAAATTTGTGATAATATATTATAAAAAGTATAAAATTTTCACATTTGAAAATTTCACAATTTGGTAACAATTGCTCTTAATGAAATGTACGAGATTAGGTTTATGAAGTTGGTTTAATCTCTAAACTTGCAAAAAAACATTTATAAAAAAATTCATTCCTCATGTTTTTCTACAAATGCCTCTGGTTCCTTCCACTTTGAAATCGCCGACATCGCAGATTACGTAGCGTGAGATCTTCGCACTAGGTGTGTCAACGTGAATCGCCGAGCTTTCTAATACGGACTGTTTAACAGATAGAAACGGACTGGTCAGTCACTCGCGACGAACCGATCACAGAATACCAACCTGCGTAGCGAATTAGCATATCCGTATCGTTATTTTCACACGACTGTAATGTATGCAAACGCGTATAGGCTAATATTCCGTTAGAAGGATACTGCCTAAAGACATTTTTGGAAATGAAAAAAATCATCGAAATCGATTTTTGACGACACACTGACGTGTGTGCAGCCGAGGTGCAAGGTTCCTACATCGATCATTTTAAGTAAGCGAATTAGCGTCAACAGATTCGCCGAAAATCGTCGTTATGATATTTGTTACGTAAATCTTGCCGTGAAATATGAAGGAAAGTTATGCAAATGAGGTTTATATTCACACTAACCCGCGCGAAGGTTGGAATAATCTCGTTTACTGGCGTACACTGTGCCGGCCGATTAAATGAGAATATGACAGCAAATTGCAAACGAGATGGAATCTTATGCTTGCTGAAATAAACGCTAATTAACTCGAATTACCCGAATATTAATTTATTCTTGAGACACAATCGATGACATGATGGTGAATTCAATTAGGAAACATAAAAATAACGTATCTCTCGATTATTTCGCATGGTTTACCAGTGGCATTAGTACGGCCAGAGGGTCATAGGTAAACGCGATTGCTGAGTCATTCCGCGACTCCGAGAAATGAACGAGAGAAGTTTCCCAGTAACCAGATCATCCGCCCGGATCTAAATCGAAAATATTAAATGCAATCAAGTGATTGTGGCTTATCATCGGTGTCATTATACTATCATCGTAGCAAAGATCCGCGCAAAATATAACTTCGCGGGAATAAATAGAAGCATCGCTTGTTATCCCACAACACGGGATATCCCGGGAAGGCCTTGAACGGCTTCCGATGACGAATTTGTACCGACGAATATAACCGTTTTCTCTGCATGTTTTATCACGGCATGTCTCATTAGGATTATGCATTCCAAAACGTTCCTTTTGAGGAAAATTTTACCGAAAATCTTCATCTAGCTTACGTTGCTTATTGAGTTGTTGCATAATTCCTCTCGTATTTTTAGATAAAATTAAAATATAATTCTGAAAAAGAATTTATTTAATTAACAATACATATTTGCCATTATATATTATCTACAACTTGAAGAGAGTACGCAACCGAACTGACAGCGCAACTCAAAAACAAATCTAATAATAATTTATTGCGCATCGCACGAAATTCGATAGAAATTACGTAACGACCTATAACATGGATATAATGTGGATTTTCTATGAGATTTTCCTCAAAAGGAATGCTTCGGAATATGACACTTGGATTAAATAATAGGAGAAAGGGCTAATTCGAGTTCAAGCACAGGATTAATAGTGCTATGTACCATATGACACTTGGATTGATATTCGTACGAGAAAACGATCTTTGTAATCAATCAAAGCAGATATATAGCGAAGCGACTATTTGCCAACGAATAACTCGCCAATTTATGCGTGCAGTACAGTTAAATGAAGTACTACACATTGCGATTGCGACTCGATGGGAGCGCGATCGAGCGAAGGCGACGACGCAACTTTCTCTTTCGTCGCATGCGTTTGCTTGGTGAGAATAGTATTTCCACCTGTGACCTGTGACCCGCGTGTGTACCGCTACATGCGCAACACTCACACGTATCGATCTAACGTCCGGACGATCGCGCGCCGCCTATAAATCCGCGACCTTGCAGCTCACGTGACGCGTAGAGCGGCTGTGGCGGCGCAAGAGTTGGATAATAAGTTGGCTAAATCGTTACGTTAACGGCATCCGTGACGTAGGGCACGTTATCTCGCGCGATATTGACCTGTTTTTCGTAACGACCGGCAGAAGGAACCGGTATTTCTTAGACCAGTCTGCGAGTTTATAGGCCGATTTTACTTTGCGCGCGATCTCGCGCGCATCCACCGCTGCTTCAACAATGTGTGTTGTTCGAATGCACATCGACGAGTACGATCGCGCAAAGCGAGGACGTAGATATTATTACCTGGAATCATCAAACTGTAGGTAGTCGCGTGCCACTCGTACATCTCGATCTAATCACCGCCTCTGACCTACATCTCCAGGAAGAATACTGCGTGGGTTAGGTTAGATTGAAAATTCGTGTCTTGCGATTATGATGAAAAATCGAGTGTATATAATAATATACGATATAATTTTAATATGATTTCGCGGAGAGAAACCTGGTCAGTTTGGCACAAAGCACATTGAAACGCAAACGACGAATATAATTTTATATTTGTGATTATAATAATATAGATCAATATATTTTTCTTTATTATATATATAATGAGATTATATTGTTACTACATATAATTCAATGTTTAATTATTAAACATGGAAGATGTTTTTTCGGGAGAGCACAATGTGCTCGGTATAGAATGAAGTGCGATAGACTCGAATATAAGGATGAGCGTTTATCGATTGCTTCAGCAGAATGAAGCTTTATTACGTTGGTGCTTCTGCTTTAAGGTTCGACCGTCGGCATAACTGTCGCTTTCTATTTAGCGCGGCTGATAAGAATATCGTAGGATTGCGTGACACAGTTTCAACTACACTCCACTATTAGATAAACAAAAACATTTTTGCCGTGAGTTAAAACACAGAGAGACTCTCCTGCGCGACGGTCGCGAGCGAGAGGAATACCAAACGGCGCTCGCACAAGCCCATGAGATGTATGAATCAGTCGCAAGTAAGTGTAACGACCGAATGACGTCAAGGAGATTGCACAACGAAACACGCCGGTAATCCCAACCGTTAGCTCGGCCGATCAATTTCTCGATCTTCCTACGACGATGATCCGGAACGCGGTCCGGAATTTGGGACTCAGGGTTGAACTCAGGTTGGTCCACGACCCTTCTGCGAAGACGGGAATCGAAGAGAGCTGCGCGAGTTTGAGCTATGAGTAACGCATTATAATTCCTGCGCCTGCGATCATTAAAAGTAATTATAACCTATCTTAACTTTTCTCTGTAGTTTTGGTTCGTCAAATAATGGAAGAATATTGGATATAAGTACACCTACATGATTTGGAGATAGATGGCAGAAAAGCTCTCTAATATCTCTTAGTTCACCAGAGGAAAATTAAAATAAGATAAGTAAGAAATGTTGTCGCGAAAGAGGAAATTTTTTTTCATTTTGCCTCGCGTCACACTTTGAAATCTCAACGTTCTCTGCACACTTCAACGCGGAACGTAGTTTAAAGGTTCTGAGAAACTGAGCCGTTGGGTTTAACGAGGTGAAGTCATTGGATCATTTTAGATGTACGATTTGTAATTCGCGAGGATTACATCGCATAAAGTCCCGTAGTGAGGACGGCGTTCGATTTCAGGAATCGTGTATCGATTCCGACGAGTGTACGTCAATTTCTGCTATCTTGACATTTCCCGCTCGCAAAATCGGAAGTTTCCTGCCAGAATTGTAAAACGCTCACGTGCCAGTCATAAATTATAGTTTCTCACTAAATACGGTTCAATTAAAAAATTTCCAACGTCGAAGATCCTTCTTCTTGCGGGGGATGTCCCATTGAGCGAGTCACCGCGAGATCCGTCTTCAGCGTGTCGTTGCACTTTTCTTACTCGACGAGAAAGCGAACGACGATAGCCGTCCGAACGAGTGAAAGTGCAACGGCATGAAAGGCCACTATGAATCATTAATTTCCTAAATCCGTGTTTAACCACACAGTGAAACATTTTGACGCAATCGAGCGCTTTATATTCGCAAGATTACAGTATTCATTTTTAATATCCACTTGATTCATCGTGACAAATGAAATTAATCAATATTTATAAATCAAAAGACATTGGAAACTTTTATATCGAATTGGTATTGTTATATAACAACAAATTTATATGATATATATTTATTATTATTATTAAAGCTAACTTAAAAAAGAGATTCTCTCAATTTGTCCTGTACGTATATGTGTTCCTTTATAACTCAAGAACGTTAAAGATATTGAAATGAAATTTTCTTGTAACTTGTTCGGTATGTTTAATAAGTCGACATCAAATTGTAGTACAAATAAAGTAGTAACAAATTAAGTAGTAACTATAATATATAACTATTTAATACTTTTATCTTAACATCATATTATTCTATTATTAAGTGGTAAACTTAGTTCCTGCGGTTTTTTTGTTTAAAAAACTCATTTATTTCGACATTAAAAGCAAAAAATACATTAATCGAAGTATTTTCCCTCGCTAGCTATACATTTTTCCCATCTTTCGGGCAACGCGTAGATTCCGTGACGATAGAACGATTCGTCTTTTGATGCAATCCATTCGTCGATCCATTTTCGCACATCCTCGTAATTTCTGAAGTGTGTATCCACCAAGCCGTCGCTGCATCGACCGGAACAAGTAATAGTCCGAAGGAGCTAAGTCTGGTGAATACGCTGGGTGCGGGAGAACTTCCCACTCGAGCTGCATCAGTGTTTCTTTGACGGCTTTGGCAACGTGTGGTCGAGCGTTGTC
>NW_022639494.1:1768961-1769035 GCF_010583005.1 Odontomachus brunneus | reverse complement strand
CATCGATGGTTGGCCAGGGTCTACCTATGATTTTCTTCGTTTAGGATTATCGAAGTATATCCATTTTTCATCGC
>NW_022639494.1:1700940-1767770 GCF_010583005.1 Odontomachus brunneus | reverse complement strand
TCATTGACATCAAAATCACCACTCTTAAATCGCTGAAACCATACTTGGCATGTTCTTTCCGATGGAGCATAATTGCCATAAGCTTCGAAAAGCAATTTATGAGCTGCAGCTGCAGTTTTTTTCAAGTCAAAGTAATGAAGCAGCACATGTCGAAAAAACAACTTATCACGTTCCATATTTAATCAAAAGAAAAAATAGCACTGCTTGCTTAAATGAATCTCTTCGCACTGAATTTTATTGATAAATGTCTAACCTCTAAAATGCAGCCAGTTTCAGATGTCAAAATAAATTACACCTACAACTAACGTCATCTAACTGTGAGCCGCAGGAACTAAGTTTACCACCTAATATATTAGATTTATTATATTATCATATTATTATTATCATATTAGATTATATAATAATATATCATTTTCAGAAAATATAATGTAACATTTAAATGGCACGTATTAAGTATGCTAATATTAAGTTTGACCGGTTATAATTTAGCCTAGTCGCGCGCGCTTTTGATCAAAATCGCGTTACAAGACAGGGAAAATAGTTTTGTACGGTAGGCTGCGTTATTGATGTTATCTCTACGACGAGAAGCGGAAGCCGGCACGCGATCAAAGTGCCGGGATTCTTATATGACGTCTAAGAAGGTAACAATCTTGAGTTGTGCCACTTCCGTAAATGTTCGCGGAAGTTTGGACGCGTATCGCACCGTAATGTGTCACACGTGAAACATTTCCTCCGAGGCGCCCGTGAATGTACAGCGTCTTCGCAAAGGAGCACGACAACATTATTCATCCCGTTTACGTAATTAGAGTCCTCTATGTAACGCGGAATCATTCGTCTTAATCGATGTTGCTAAGCTCGCCGCCGTGATTAAAGAGCTCGCAGACGAGTGCGTCAATGACTGAAACTTTCCTTGCCGCGGATCGTCTAGAAAATCTACCATTCGTCTTATGATTCCTCGCGATTCTATTCTGACGGAAACCAACGCAAATTCAAATCATCGTGTTCGTACATGTGTGCTGTATTATTTTTTTCCCGTTGCTTGCAGTCGCCTTATCTATGTAATAGCGGTGTAATAGTTATGTTATTGCCGGGGCGTTAACGTCACAACTACGTTGTGGATAAGTTTGTGCGTGTGATTATGATAAAATTGAAGAATTTTCCCCTCGTTCATTTGCGTCATCGACCGTGCGAGATTATAATCAAACGTCGACAAGATTTCTCAGTTAATTACGTCTACTTTGCGTTGCACAGACCTTACGACACGATTCCTTTTGAAAAATTCATTGATTTATGGAAATAAAAAACGACAAAAGGTGAACGCACGTTCCTACATTTCATTCGAATATCGATTAACTAAGATCATCACTTATTATATCATCAACGCGTTATTAATTTTATAGATAAGGAACATCTGCTTTCTCGACCTTATCTCCCGATAAAATTGCCAAACTTCTAAAAAGCTTCGATGACAGCAGACATATTTTCGGAATTTCTTCGCACGTAATATTCGCATTTAAATCAAGTAATACCATCGAGATCACTCCTCCTTTTTTAAACAATTAACTTTTCCAGTATAACCTCTTCAAATAAGCATATTTATTTTCTCTTTTTATTACTATTTTCCTTGAAGAATTCTGGAAAAAAGAATACAAAATATATGTAATTTGTATTTGCTATGAGTGAAAGCAATGTACAACAGTTTAAGCAGATCAAAAGGACTTCAATGTTTCACCACGAAACTTTTCCGAGCGCTCACAGGATTAAATGCGCGCGAGGCAAATTCTCCCCGGACAAAAAGAACTCGGATTTCATAAGCATACCTAACAAATTAATATCCTTCGCGAGGAAGTAGCTAACGCGAAACTCTCAAGGAGCTCGCCCAGAGGTTTCCTCGACCCTCATCTGTTCCCGCGCGTCCCTCCAACCGCTCTGGACGAGAAACTCACCCGACTTCCGTGATCATTAATCGATCCATTTATTTCTCTTTCCCGCCGACCGTGACGCGCTTTTGCTGTGCCAGAGGCGATGGAAACTCGAAGCGCAAGTAGATACGTACGCACCGTCGCCGGTCGTGCGCGCGAAACGCGCATCGTCCGCGCTGGTGAGTTTTCGCGGCGAATGTACATGCGCGTATACTTTAAAGGCCACGTTTAAAGGACGCGTGTGTGTCGTCGTACAGTCGATGGACCGGCTCTACGCGACGCGTATGCACACTTTCGCGCACAAGCGCACTTCGTGGGTGTGCACGCTTGCGCCCGCGCACGCATCGCTCTTTCCTTCTGTCGGTGAAGACCGGCGACCTTGGCCTCGTGACCGTGAGTGCCGGCTGATTCGTTATATTAGCGCGCTGCCGCTACGGCATTTCATATCTCCCCGCGATGTACCCGTATTCGCGGGCTTTCTCCAAGCGCGCCACCACGCAGAGGGTGCTCGCAACCGGATAAAAGGGTCGAAAGTTTGCTTTGTAGGAGATCTCGGGAGACGAGAATCTCTCGTTACTCATGCTCGTTCAATCAATTCATTAAGATGCGAAGTACACTGGCAAGAAATATTTCAGCACGTGAAATAATATTTTTGTCAGAAGATATCAGGATGATCGGAGAATGTGTTTTAGTAACATCTTTCAAAAATTCATCTTCGCACTTCAACATGCTAATTTAATGTTGACTTTTTGCCAACGCACTTCTTTCTTACATATGTAGATATTTGTAGACTGTAGAAGAAAATTGTAAACAGGCGCGATAATAGATACATAATTATATTGACGAAATTATAATTATTATAATAGATCATTTGTAAGCCTATTTGAGAGCAGCTTTTGTACGCAAGTTATTCAACGGCGAATACTTCAAAATCTGATAACAAAAGGTTGATTCTATTTTGATGCTTCAAAATCTACTTCGAGAAAAACTATTGAGGCAAATCGCGAAGATCATCGAGCCGAGCAAAGAGAAGCCATATATGGAAGCGTCACACACATTAATTATCGCGTTTCATTATATATAATTTTTCATATTGATGGATAGCTTCGTCCAACGCTGATAATACCAGTAACGAGCGCGTTTAGCGGTGAATGGAATGCGACATAATCCGGAAAGAGAAAAAATGCACAGACGATCTGTCATACCTGTAGGTGGCGATTAGCATGACACGATCGCCGGTACGTAATATCAGGCTGCACATTAAATTAAGATGAAGCAGGTACAAACTGAGAGCGGCGCGGTCGGAACTCGAACGCGACTGATGTGAGTCACGCTCACAAGCCATGACTCATGAGAAAATCGCCGGTGGAATCCGTGAAAACGCGAAACCGATCGCAGCGCATTGACAAGCGCGTACGTAATATGTACAAACTGTGCAAAAAGCAACGTTCGCGAGTTCTCGCGCTTCGCGACGATGCACGTCGACGACCAGACGACATGTTGCACGAGAGCTCGATTCTACGGGAAATCGTTTCGGATAAGAACTGTGGGATTTTCTAGGCTGAGCGAAATGTTGAAAGACACCTGTCGGGAACAATTCACCGCGTGGATAGTTTTCTGCGTTTGCAAAAGTAAAATCTCGCGATGATGTCATCACCAATTTCATTAAGTAATGGTGGCAGTAAGCGTGTCATTACGGATCGTTTTCTCGGTGCAAGGTCTCCGATAATTGCTATTTATATTTTGCAATGGATTACAAATGTCTCGCCGCAAAAAGAAAACTCGCGTCGTGGTGTTTTTAAGAGACGACAATGCGACTCGCTTTGTATTTCACTTGATTTGTACGAGCTCATTCGGATATTTAAGCAAATACTGAATTGTGTGATTTATATAATTAATTCTCGCTTGTGCGTTATGATCATGTGATAAAGTTGAATTCATTATCGATATGATATGATCTGTTAATTATGTATTCGATCAATGCAATTTAATAAATGATAAAATCTGACTTTTCAGTTACAATACTGTACTATGGAAGTTTGTATGTGTATGATGTCATGGCGAAGAAGAGTATGTAAATCATGTGCAAGTTTCTAAGATATGTTGCATCAAGTGCCAACATTGATTAAATTTAGTCATCAACCACTTCTCTTTTGCATTACCAAAAATCCGTACAACTAGATAAAGATATCGGGAAGTCAATTCTATTGAAAACTGATTTGAAGTAAAAGTAGCTCGAATTTATTTTGTACTCTGAATTTTCAATTTTAAGAAAATTTTAAGAAAATTTTTCATACGAAGCCTCTTTGCGCAAAGATGCTTTATCGTGATTGGAACTTACTCGAAGAGATATTGTAGTAAAAATTACAATATACTTTTACTTAAAACACAGCAAAGCAAGATAAAGCATTTTTACGCAAAGAATTTAATAAATGATGAAATCTGACTTTTCAGTTACAATACTGTACTATGGAAGTTTGTATGTGTATGATGCGTCATGGCGAAGAAAAGTATGTAAATCATGTAAGGTAAGTTTCTAAGATATGTTGCATCAAGTGCCTACATTGATTAAATTTAGCCATCAACCACTTCTCTTTTGCATTACCAAAAAACCATACAACTAGATAAAGATATCGGGGAGTCAATTCTATTGAAAACTGATTTAAAATAAAAGTAGCTCGAGTCTATTTTGTACTTTGAATTTTCAATTTTAAGCGAAAATTTTTCATTCGAAGCTTCTTTGCGCAAAGATGCTCTATCGTGATTAGAGCTTACTCGAAAAGTATATTGTAGTAAAAATTACAATATAATTTTACTTAAATATATAATGTTACTAAAACATAGCAAAGCAAGAAAAAGCATTTTTACACAAAGAAGCTTTGAAAAAAAATTTTCGTTCAAAATTGAAAATTCAGGATACAAGCGTTTGCTAAGACGATTCCAATCAGGATTATATCTGGACCCTAAGACAATAAAAGTTTCCTGTGACAAAATATTCTTTCAAAACTCCTTTCTTAAAGGAAATTTAAGAGAATTTCAGTAATAGATTGATTGATTCATTGTTGTATTTTTCAATTTTAAAATCCGTTTGTAAAATGTGGCAACACGTATAAAGCATTATACAAGAATATTTCAAATTCTGTCACGAAGATCAATGGCGAACTACTTCGTTTTTCTCGTTCAACTTTTGAACCTGTATGGAATGTATCACTATGAGAGGTTTAATATTAAAAAAAAAAAAATGAATAAATAAAGTGACAGACTTGGAACCAGATAAAAGGACTCAGGACGTGTGTTAAGTCCGGTATACGTGAATACGTGTAATTTCGCGTTCCTTATCTCGTCAACGGAGACATCTGTGGCAGAGTCGTTTAACCCGTTTGCACTCCTACGCAGAAATAGTGAGTGAGATCCCATGGCAGAAACACGCGTATTAGCATAAATAGAAGATACTCGTGCACATGTCGCGGGTGTACGTGTGCAAAAGTTATGCGATAGTGAACTTCTTTACCGATGAACAGACTCTTCTCTATCGACCGTAGAAAAAATACGATACGGTAAAAACGAAATTACGCCGTGCGATGTGCGCGTTTTGTACTTGCCAACGTCGGAATCATTATCGGGTTTTACGACAACGCGATATAATCTGCGACAACAGCTCGTGCGACACAGCTCGTAAGCCATTCTGCAAAATGCAATATCGATATCGTGGCTAAAGGCGTTGCAGCGCAAAGTTGCAATAGGAAATGCATTGCTGGATTACGAGCACGGGTTTGCGCTCATCATCGGCGAAGCGACGCGCAGTCGACACCGATACGATAACGATTTGTAATTCATTGGCGCATTAGAGCCAGAGATTTCAAAATCGTCCAAATATATCCGCGACACGACGTAATGGTAAAATATTTTTGACGCAGACGTGCACAGAGATAGCGAAATGTATTTTGGTTATTTGCGTCTACGACTAATTTTATATTCTAAATTAATTCGATTTCGGGCAACACGATGCAGTTCGAGAAGGTTAAAAGTTCACTCGAATATGTGCGGATCTACAGCACTAGTCGCAGAATTACGTAATTATTGAGATGAGAAGTGCACGATGTAATATCTTTAAGTGAGAGACAACAATGTGTCTTTCATTCAGAGGGTATATTTATCAGAGCGTGCTAAATTGATCTCAAGGATTCCTGGTTGATGTCGGATTTTGCGTATTGATAGGCGTATTGACAGAACGAAGAATATTGATTTTCTTACCTGAATCTAGATAAAATGATGACACTGGATATTCGACTAATTAAACGTTACGGTAATTAACAATTGCGTCAAGTCAGGAATGTATTATTCACTACAGTGGGAAGAGATGAAGGCGGGTAGACGCGTCTCGTGCTCACGGCGCCAATACGACGGACTAACTGCGTGACATTGCATTGGGTCGGGCTCGACTTATCGATTTTACTCTTGGCGTAGACCTCCGGAAGAATCCGTCCCAATTATTATCATAGTACTATTTACGATCAAGTTCAAGAGCACGTTGTCCGTAAAAGTTAAAAACGTCTTATGAAATTTTGTATTGTGTACAAAAGAATATCTGCAGAAATTTCTCTCTTGTTCTGTTTCTTTATCCCCGTCTCTTGTAATTTTTTGAATGTATTGTGCTTTAGTATATGTTAAAGCAATTTGTTAAACATAGGAAATCGAAAATAACGTAAGCGTAATTCTACTCCGAGTTACTCGTCTCTCAGTATTAAACAAATGTTACTCTGAATTTTTTTATGGAGAGAACCTCTCTATGCGTGTATATTTTCCGCGTCATGCGTATGCCGTTCTGTGAAAAGCTCGCTCTTCCTTTTACTTTCGCACATATCTTAATTAGTCGCCATATCCACTTTGTACGTGTTTACCCGCCCACGTGGCGATACGGCCGTGTACACTTTGTCAGAGAAAGCATCCGTTTTCAGAATTCTTTCTCGTCATACATTAAAAATAGACAACATATGCAAAAGCATAAAAACCGGGAACAGTGTGAAAGTAAAAATAAAGTAGCAATGTACATGCAGTTAGTTTATATTAATTACATGCGATCATCGTATCTCCGTGAGTTCTGATTCGCTTGCTTCACGTAAATAGCGAAGAATGTAAATTGCATTCCCACACGATACTTTTCATATTCATAACTAATCGCGTATTGCATGTGCGGTTAAGATTATGTTTTCCTAATAATTCAGTATTGTTTTCCCAGTAAATGTTTCTCCGCAATTAGATGCTTTACTTCCTTGAATTACTGTTTCTCACGCGATTTCTACGTATGTAAACACAATATTTCTATATAAATTTCTATATAAATTCTATATAAATAACGAATAAGTTACTTGATCAAATAAACTTTTAAATATTTTCCAGAACATTTAAATATTTTCAGAACACTGCATATAAAAATACGACACATTACATAACGTCCTACTTAGATTAAATGTTTGCGTGATAAGCGACATTTGTCTGTATTTGCATGTGACATAGCACGCAGATAAGTGAAAAGCTGAATAATTAAAATATGATTGACGATTTCTAGATAAGTTTCTTCTGTGGTTTATGTTAAACAAATTAAAATAATTCATAATTATTGTTAGTTTTCCCAAGTTTAAATTTCTATTGGATAAAGAGCGCAACATTTATTAAAATAAAATTTGGATCGCTAAGTATATAAAAACGCTGAAATGTATGAATTGTGTATATATATTTTAATATATGTTTAATATAGATTCTCCAAATGCAGTTTGTGTGTGTGTGTGTGTGTCGAATTAGTTGAAATATTTCGATACCAATGTTGATTGCTTTTATCGCAGCATATTTCTCGATATATTACATGAATCTAGAACGGTATTTAGGTCGTATTTATTAACACGCGAGATATTTGTATTGCCACAATTGGACTCACTTAGCAACATCCTAAGACTAATGTACGGCTGCTTATGGTACAAGATGATGTTATCAAAACACCAGAACCAACCAAGCGTAACCAGAAACACTGCGTAAATGTATATAAACTACTGCCACGATATTATAATTTGTGCCACGACATTATAATTTATGTATATGATAACTAAAAAATGCATAAATAAAATTTATAAAAAATTATTTCATTTTAATTAATTGATGAAATCGAAATATACTGATAATAAATACACTCATTCTATTCCCCATTCTATTCCTCATTTATAATAGACAATTGTGACAAAAAGGCGGTGTGAATTAATATATTTGTTTTGTTTCTCGTAAATGATTTGCAAAGGGACCGATATTGTTGATAATTTTTTTAATTGGTCGTGCGTGAAAGATGAAATTGCATCATATCCTAAAGGTATGTTCTCTTGCATAATAGCTTCATGCCATTATCGTTAATACCATCAACAGTAAAACACGACGCATCAATTGCGTAATGAATAAAGTAATATTTGAGACAATTATGGCTATATCAATTTTCCCGTAATACAGACTCGTATACAAATGTTCTAATAGACGATTTTTCAGCAGCATAACCAGTGCACAGGCGTTTTAATTAAGTGAAATTGATCATTATCAAGAAAGAGAGACAGAGAGAAAGATTCGGGAATCTCAGACTGTTCTCTGTGTATCTCTTCTTAGTAGGTAATCTATTTTTATAATAAAACGTCCTCCATAAAGATCTCGTGGGACACAAACTTTTCCGATAATTGAATGAAATAATAGTTATGTGTAAATAACTCGGCGGTGCGCCAGAAGGAATTGCTGCCAGGTCGATCGGTGCCAAGAATAATTCATGGAAACGCGTATGCGAGTACACCTAATTAAAATTCGGAAAAAATCTTACTTCACTCTGCGAAAATCGCGTTTCTCAGGGTCCTCTCCTGAAAGTCGCCAGGTCGTTCACAACGTACTTCGCTGTGGCACCGAGTTTCTCTCGCATATAGTCAGTAGGAATCTTCCACGTCGATATTCGCAGACAGGAAGCAACCTGGCGAACGTGAACGTACTGCGACTCCGCGACGGGACTCGAGGTGTTCCTCACGCAGCTGGTATCTCTTCAAGGACGGAATAACGGTGTCACCAGCGCGTACGATACCGCGGCCACACTCGGAGCCCCTACTAGTAACAGGATGACTTCGGTGACGTCGTCGCAGGTGACTTCCTCTCCTCGGTAAACGCGGCCCGCGACAACAAGCGTTGTTCGCGGCAACTGTCCACGGTTTGCACGACGCGATAATTGCGAAAATTCGATTTTCTGCGAGCGCGGCAATCGCAAAATCGGCGTGACGTCGCGTCGCGTCCAGGAAGCACCGCGAGGCGGCGAACAGAACGTTCGTGCCGTGGAACCGACTGCGCGAGAGGCCGTGGAGAACAACGCGGTTGAATATATCGGTCTAGCGTGCTCGTCGGTATTGGTACCAAGCATGTAGGTGCCTCCTCCGCGCTAGTATGTAGATATGTGGCTTCGACGTGGCCGCTTGGTGGGGCGCAAGAGCTCGCGGGCTCTCTCGCGGTGCCGTTCTTTCACGTTCTTACCGTGCTTCTCCTTCTCCGTCTCTCTTTCCCGCGTGGCCTTTATATATATGGAAAGTAGCGTGCGGGCGTATGTGCACAAAACCCACGCAACACGTGCCGCGCGGAGCAACGCGAGGCGCTACGGTGCGGTGCGGAGGTCGCGAGCACGCCAAATTTTCAATTACGATAATGGAGTGAGGAGTGACATTTAAAAGGCGAGCGCGCGCGCGCGCGCCTCGCTTTTCCCGCGATGCAGTTCGTCCAATAGTCCAACGCGGCACGAGACGATTATCGACTCATCGGCGATTGTGAATATTCCGTATGAATATTCACATGCAACTCGCTTCTCACGTTGCTCGTGACGACCGGAAAAGTGAACGTTACGCGTGGGCAATTGCTCGCATAGGAAGTGGAGATTATGCCGGGACTTACGTAATAACTGCTAATCGGAAGGTGTTTACTAACCGCTCTAAAAACATGTATTAATCAAGTATCTATTTGCATGCATTTCAAGTGTCCCCTGTAGTTGGGCAGTGAAGAAGACAAATTGCATCGTGCCGCGCAGATTGTATCTCCGACACTTCAGCGGATCGCGGATGCTACAATTATCGACCCGCCAAAGGTCATGGTGTCATAATTAGAACCGCTGATTAATGCAGTAATGCATTAATTAATGTAATAATGCAGCGTATAATATAATATTATCACAGTTAAATATTGACAAAATAACCATTTTCCGATAGAAAGTGCGGCACGACATTTAACATTAATTAAATACCAGCAATTCCCCTTGCAGTTAATGTCACACCTCTCGTCGAACGTGGAGATTGAAAATGTATTCAGCAATTAATTAACATATGGCGTAATTCATCGTATATCACGTCACATGTGACGTTAATCATTTTTAGTCTATTAACATTTAATAAGAATCTACGTGCGAAAATAAAACCAGTCTTACGAAGATACGTGACGTCTTACAGTGCTTGCTATTACAAGAACCGATACGTTTAGTCGTTGCAAGGCGATATCGTGCAGAAGGGAAAGTTCTCGGGAGTGGCTTAAAATTAGAAGCTCGTGGATCTAGTTCCTGATAGCGCCGCCGCTTTCGTATATGTCGTATTATGTGTTTGCGAGTATCTAAAATTAAACGCCACACCATTTTGGATCGAACTTGCAGATCACGTATCCAGCGATTCGTTACGAAACATCTCGAAACGTTGTAATTCCGGGACGGAAATTTTCATTCGACACGGCAAATCAGGAATAATGGTTCAATATTTTATGAATAGGTAAGGAGGAAAATATTCGAGTAAAAACTGATCAAAGACGATGAGTCGCGGAGTACGTGTTGTATACATTATACAAATCCATAGTTTCGTAACTCAATCTTTTTTTTCAGTGACTACATAAGAATCTGTGGAACACAAGTGTCGTGAATATTCTAATTAGGCGATATAGTTTAACTACGTGATAGACTGGGGACTCACCCAGCGACTTACACCATCTGGGAAATCCCACTCAACCTTTGATTGTCGATAAACAGAAGAATTAACCGTTAATTGTGCCAAGTCGTTTTTACCATCAGATCGTGCCGACTAAATGCATTATGCATTATTATTACGCAATCGTGCAATTAGTCACCACATCAACGTTAAATCATCGCTGTCTAATCGATTAGTTAGTATTGGCGGCGATCGATAGCGACGATGGACGCTGGTTAGACACGTCAGACATAATTCATTCAGTCAAATAGTCGTATTTGATCGAGATTGAAACACAGTGTTATGTCAGAGCATTTACTACCGAGCATTTTATTTGCGTATGATTACCCAAAAATCGCTGGAATCACAAGGATTACTTGTCAACTTTTAGATAATTCAAGATTGCTGATCTTTAATTGAAGACTTCATAATTATAAATCTCCAATTAGAAATTGAAAGACTTCGTAAATAAAGATTTTTAATTTTATTGATATATAAAAAGCCTGAAAGGACGAACTTCAAATGATTCTCGAAAATTGTACCTATCTCATTACAATCTATCAGCGATAATGAAAACACGCACTATACATTTTCTTCTGCTTTTCCGAGTCTAAATTCGCATAAATTATATACCACACCGCGATTCTCTACCAATTCTTTTCTTTTCTAATAACCCTCGATTACGATCGTATGTGCGACGTAGAAGAGTGCCGCGTCCATTTGCGCGCGATCATTATCAGAAAATGCATGCGCTGCGTGTGCATAATTTGTCCAGCGCGACGCGGAGCCGCGTAAGTTATCACCTTATCCGTCCGAAGGTAGTCTGGTTGGTTTTGGTTCGTTCAGCTTTGTCGCTTCGTAGAACAGCTACGAGGTCGCCTCGTAACTCGATCCCGGGAAGCGATTCCTATGAATTTTCATGATTTTCTAGAATCGACGGCACTTTACGCGGAATAAGTCCATGCTTTCCGCGAGTTCCGTTCTCTAAACGCCGTGCGCGCTCAAGAAAGAGAGAGGAAGGTATCCCCGTAGGTAACACCTCGCCCTAGAAAAGGGATATTATTCTATACCTGCGCCGTGCACGATGCATATGCAGCATGCAAAAAGTGTGTTACGCGTCACGGTGGGCTTATCTCATTATCGGCACGTTGCACTAGCGTGCTGTACTATATTATAATGCACGTTGCAAGGGAAAGAATTGTATTAAAACAGCTAATCACGCGTGATCTTTGATTTTTATCTTTCCTCCGTGTTCGTTAATATAAGGTTTTGCATTATTTATATTATATATACAAATTTTTTTTAATACATACACGGTTCTACATACATTTTCCTTCGATTCATTAAACAAGCTGAAATTTTCGCTGTCCTCTCGCGTCTCCAATTTTTGAAATTTCATGAACAAGTTACGGAGCTCCGCCATACTATAAAGTATTGGCGTGCAATGTCCATTCGACAAAGGGTCCATTCGCAGGCTGCCATTCCTGTACGGTAAAAGTTCTCAATTATTCTGACGTGGTCATGGGACGATCGATAATAAGCTTGTCGGACGGACTGCCGCCTGAGCACATCGGCGTCTGTGGACGGTTTAAACAGTGCGAACCAATGGTAGAACCGGCGTCCGAGCACCGGCAACGCCCCCGTTTGCCTCAGAGAGATCAGTACCTGAACCTGAAGGAGGATGCTGCCAGCACAATCCGTGTCAGTAGCAATGTTCACGTCATCAGTATTATGGATTTAGAACAAACCGGATTCGATTCAAAGATATTGTTGATTGTGATGAATCAACAAAAGAAACAAACATTGTATTTTTTGGTCCAAATAAAATATTGCTTTTTAGCTCAAACTACATATCATTTGGATTTATAGGCAGAAACACATGTCATCGACAAAGTAATAATGAAGTGAGCCACACTTTGTGAATGAGCCTACCGCGTAAAGTGCAGAATGAATACGTGAAGACACGTAGCTCAAAAGAAGAGAAATGAGGGTTGGATCATTAGGTAGAAACCAGATCAGAAATTGACGTCCTTCAGAAGAAAGGATCAACAGACGGCTTTTGCAGATCGGATTCCAAGCGTCTTCTCTAATGAATCTTGTTTCTTGATTTGAAAACTTCAGCGTTTTTGGGATATGCTTGAGAAATTGAAATAAGTTAAGTGGAAGCCGAGTGAACTAGTCCATTGTTACACCCGTTTGCACAACTACTCGAGAAGAGTACTGCCATCCGTGCTTCTTCAGCGCGGATAGTTACTAATCGCTCCATAAGAAGAGGAGAAGAGCGAGAGAAGAAGAAGAAATGGTGGCCGGGGCGAGAGTCGCCGCTTACGATTAGTATGGCGGACCGACCCGACGGGTCTGTGTGGAATCTGTATGATCTAGCGGTTGTCAGGGGATTAGCCATGAACCACGTCCATCGGACATCTCTCTGCTTCGATACGGAAACGTCTTTCGATGTCTGGGCCCGCAATATCTTTAAACGCACGCACAACAGCCTAAAAAAGAGAGTACCGACTACCGGTGGGGTCGATGTCCGGCGAAGGCCGCTAACGACGCCTAATCTTTTCCAAGAAGTTGTCACAACTCGCCGCTCTTCTGCTATCGGGTCGTGTTCACGATCAATCGTGAACTTCCCAATACGATTGCATTCGGGGCCAATGAAAACGGAAGATTACATGACATAAAATATGGAGAAAGCAATCAATTCTCTTTTCGTTCTTCAATTTGTCCACTTCCCATTCGATTCTTTCATTAGATTCTTTCGATCAGATGAGTCTAAGGAAAATCTAAACGATTGGTAAACGTTAAAATACGTAAACAGATTTATCCCCCGCATAAAAAGAACTGCCTGCATCGATTTAGCCATTAGCCACTTACTGCGAGATGTATAATTTACCTTTTCATTCCAAAAGTTCAGTAGACGTCTCTTAAGATTGTGGAAAATAATATTAAGGGGATGCTGGTTACCAATGTAATACAGTTTTGTAGTCTGCACTGTTTTTTTTTTATTTGGCTGCATGGAATTGCAAATGCTTTTACACAGTAAAAATACAAGTGTCAATCCATGGGGAAACATCGAATATTGTGTAAAAAATTTTTTTTATTTATAAAATTTGTTTTTGACACAGTATCTAGTGCTTTTCTTTGCATTGACATTTTTACTTTCACTCTGTGTTATAACATTTACAATTCAATATATATAAACGAAACAGAAAAACTGTGAGAACTATGAAACTGCATTATCTTGTCAGTATCCAATATCCTCTTAAAATACTGACTATTTCTGCAATAAATGTTTTTTTCAAAGTAGTCGTAAATTTTTAGGGGAGCTCGAGAAACATAGAAGGAGTGACATTGCTTGCGAGAATGATATTCTCGGGCAATCATTAAAAGGATATCATTAAAAGGATATCGGAGTCACGATAGAAATTGTCACGCGACGCGTACAATAAACATGACGGAGTGTCACGTCGTACGTCACGCGGTGGCGATGCGCTATCTGCGTCGCCTAGTTAATTAGGAGAATTAATTAGCATCGACAAGTAGCATAATTAATATGCGTGGGCGAGGCGTCTTCCTGCGGATGTCGATGCGTTGTCGAAGATGTCGCGATTTTCGGCATCGCCCGATACGCGCCACACCTTCTCCGACCACCTACGGCGCGTCGTGTCGCAACTTAAGGGAACAATATTTTCGCGCATCCACGTGCACTTGCACGCGGTACCGAGCCGCCCGTGGCTTCCACTCGGCGTTCATTCATTTACCGAAACTGCAGCTCCGATCGCCAGGCGAGATAGCAGGAGGACGCATTTACGCAATGTCGTGTACGTGACACTCCGCCCGATGTCGTAGACATCGTATCGTATTCACGACGGCGCTCAATAACGTTCCACTTAATCCATTCATTCAACGTCCTGCGAAACGATTCATTCGCGTTGCTCGATTTTTATCCGTCGGCACGCGTTCCGTTCCTGAAACTAACGTATCGTTTCGCGAACCAGCGGCATGCCTCGCGACTTTGCGCCATGTGTTTTTGAGAAATATCTCGAATAATTTGCTAATTGAAAGTATTAGGGAAAGATGTAACTCATATAAGCCTCAGCTGAATTTCTTACAAGGGAAATGTTCGTGAAGAATATATGAAGTGGAAAAACAGGCAATATGCACGAAAAACTAAATTAGTGAAGTACCGATTTTCGTGAGATTAAATAATCGATTGTAATCTTGCTAACAGTTGCGCTTGTTATTTCATTGCAAATCACGCAATATGAAAGACCAGTTAATAACGCGTGGAATTACTTTGAGCGAGTACGTTTCGAGAGGGGAATTTTGGGTGTGGACACGCGACATTAGATCACGTCATTGGAATGGCACCTACACCTTGTGCGAATCGCGACAATCGTTTCCGACAGGAAGTCTGGCCAAAGAGGAAGCTCCGGGCTACGTCAGCAGACGTCGCTCTCTGCCGTACGCGCTTCATGCCAGCTCGTGTGCCGTTTCAACTGCATTCATACCTTTTGCATTTGCTCGCACGAATTCGCCGACAAAGAACGTCGGGACCCGCGCTGCATTTTTGATCACCCGTCGCACGTCCATACTTCTCACCCACGCTATCCCGTCGTATTGTTTACTGTCATTTCGGAGTCGGTTGCGGCTCGCTGATTTCAAATAACGAACTTTGTTCACGTTAGCGATTTTCTCTCTCTTTTTGCAACAGTGGCAAATGCAATATAAAGACAAAAATAAGTAACTAATTTAGCGACGATTTTTGGAGTACAATAAATTCTGTCAAAAAAAATTCTTTTATTCTCTATATTAAATTTGATATTCTTCGAGCCTATAAAAATTAGTCGCAGGATTTTGTTTGAGAGATTAATTTCTATTTTCGTAAGATATTATTATTCTCCCGAACATAAACATAATCCTGCGACTAACTTTTACAGGCCTAAAAAGAATATTAAATTTAAGATAGTTATACATTTATATAGAGCTGCACTTCTATTCCTTTGTTTTCGTTGAAAAGTTGGCTTCCCTATACGCGCGGTATCGCGGTATCGCGGTAAATTTGCAATAACGCCGAAATAGAAGGTGACAGGTGCCATATGTACATCTCGCACTCTTAAGGTATTCCGTGCAAAGTCGGAATAGCCACGCGATTCGCGATCGGCAAATACTGCCACACCCTTCCGTGCCGCTTCCGCCCTTCGTTGAGAGAAGTTTGCAGCAAATTGGAACCTCCCTTTCCCTTCCTTCCAGTAATTGGCAAGCGATGCGCTGGGCGTTTTTCTCGGCCCGGCCCCGATCCGTAATTGCGACCGACCGACAAACAAACCCGTCGTGTACACGCATAGATGGAAGTCAACCATTCCGACGCTAAAACGATCAGGAACGCTCTAAACGTATTACTTCTTTTCTATCGGTACCGTGAGGTTAAAAATAATTGAAGAGCTTGTTTTCGAAACCAGTTCCGCTCGCTTCTGCAATTCGTCGTTGACGCGCGAAAACTTTGTAAGCCGTGCACACGTGGGCAAGAAATTTTCGCAAAGCATTTTTGCTGCAATGAGCTTTAACGAGCTTTTAAGATAACGCGAGCTTTATTAATAATATATTTACTTATATTAATACACACATTTTTAGCAACTTTTTTTTTCAAATAAAGAAACGTTTTCTTAAAACTGTTGTCTGTCATGAGAACAATTGTTTATTCTACTTAAAGAATTTAGATTTATGTAAATATATTATTTTAGTAGCCACCCAATCAATATTTTTTCCTTAGATATTTTTTTCTTTCAGAGTGCATAAACCGATCTCACTTTCGTACTTTCACGACAAAATTTCGTTTTACATTTCACATGCTCGGCAGGACGGCCGATTTGCCGAACGGGTTCCGAGACGCGCACAAAGAAATTATACGGAGACAGAGAGCAGCGAGCGGACGATGGAAAAATGCTAGCCGGAAGTTGGCGCTCGCCGTTGCGCCCTGTCATCTCGCGGCTCGTAAAAGCTGCTCCTTCCTCACCTCTTTCGTCCTCTCTATTCGGCTGCTTCTTTGCTCCCGGATCGCCGACCGATGACAGATGGAGTGAAGGCGATCGATCCGCTCGACCGGATATAATTACCCCGCTACTGATTGACTTTTGCCGAGTGGCCTTTTGTGCAAACCCTACCGCTCGCTTGTATCGCCGCGACCGACTTCTCTTCACCCTCCGGGACAGGTGTAACAACCATTAATTCGAAGAATCGCTCGGGCGATTATACGCCGTCGCGCTTTGCATCTCATTGCGCAATAGCTTGTGCGCTGTAATGAAATGTATGAGTAATCACGCGACGAAAGCCGAGGGAAGAGACCACGTATAGACTCCCCCCGTACAATACAATATTCAAAATCGAGACATAAGATGTCTGATACCCCGATTTTGTACGTCGTGTTGCGTGAGTCAATTAACGTTTTGGCGGAATTTTGGACGGAATAGATTTCAACATCACGCTCTATATCCGCGGATTATAAAACTTTGGATTAATGGGGAGAACTTGTAAACTTAATAAAGTTGCAAGCAATACGCGACGGAATTTTACTCGACATGGCAGAAACGTATAAAAATGTCACAAAATATCGAGAGTTAATCCCATAAACTGTAGTTTATTCGCCATACGGTTGAGCATCGACGACGCTATTTGCCAAAAACTCTCTCTCTCTCTCTCTCTCTTTCTTTCGCTCCCATCTTTCTCGTATGCGTTTCACCCGCTGCTTAACGCCGGCAGTTTATTCAGATTGATCGACATACGATATCGCGCCGCGGCTAGCAATCGCGATGACAAAAACTCGATAGGGTCCAAGTAAAAAGATCACGCACGTGATCGTGTGTGCTGTGCCGTCGTGTGTTATTAGCAGGTAGCTTGTTAGGCGGTCGGTTTGTGGATAATGGTAGGTATTACAACACGCGACCGTTATTAACCCCTCTATACGTCTCCCTTGGCCGCGTACCGTCACCGTAAGCCCGTCTTTATCTCGCCTCCTCGCTCATTCGCTCTCTAGAGAAACACCCCGACACCGGCAGACAAGACATAAATCATTATTCATAATAAGCTCTCGCGACAAAAAACCCGTACCGACAGATCTTAGCTACGCTAAATAATCGCGGTCGTAGTTCTCGCTCAACCGGACGTCTCTCCCCCTCCGGTTCTTCGGAAGGCCTCGAGACGATCGTTCCGCAATTAAAGGATGCCGCAGTCGGGATTCGGCCGATTTCTCTCCGACCCATCCTCGAATCCCCGTGGGAGATTATTCCCGTTTTATAGAAATATTCCGAAAGGACGGAATATCTCGAATGCATCGACACGCTCGGACAATTTTCTCCTTCAACGTCTTTGTGCGCGAAATCATCAGGCCACATTGACCTCATTTGTAACTTTGGATTCGTCGAATGATCTGTTCAAGAAGAGACTGTTATCTGAAAGTCAGGAATTTCAGTCCTCCGCGTACGATGTTGGGCTTGTGAGACCCCAAACAATTTTCGATCGCTCACGAACTTTCGCAGAGTCCGAAAAATTCTCGAAATGGCACAAATCTACTTGCAGATTTTGGTTTTAGCGCGCTACTATCTTATTATAGCTGAAGCTTTTCTACAACAAGAATATGTTCAAAAATTGCTTTGCAACAAAGTTATGTAGTTCAAATTGTGGTAGTTTAGACCTGATAAATCCAAATTGCATTGCATGTCTCAAAAAATATTGTTATACACGAAAAGTTAATAACCGTTTAATATTGCAAGTAATACGCGTAAATAGCATGGAGTTCAACCCTCATCGCGAGTACTCGGGGTGATCGCGACATCGCGCGCAGATAGACGCAGGAATCCAACTGCTATACCCGGATTGTGAAATGCGCGAGTTCAGCGTCGAATTTTCGGCGAAATCGAGGCGAATGAAACCCCGGCGTTTCACTTCCTGCAGCTCCCCGATTTGATAGAGATGCTCTCCCCGTGCCATGCCGATGTGCCTCCGAGTGTGTATTTCTTGCGATGGCCGCGTCGCTGTTTGGAGGAACTCCGGCGAGTTCGCGGCAGGAAGGAGGGCCTCGTCCGGGCGGCGGCGGGCGGTTCGCAGCGTGGTGAAGAACACGTCTTCATTTTAGCGGTCAGGAAGGTGCCGGTGACATTCCAAGGACCCGAGCAACCGGACGGAAAGGACGCGACCCCGTACTCCCAGGCCAGGCGTACGCGCAGGGGATCGACGTCCTAGCGAGGCGGGCGTCGCCGTCTTCGCCGTCCTCGTCCACCACGTCGTGTGGGTCCAAGCGTGCCGGACATAGCATCGCGTCTCCGCGATCGCCGGGGTTTTGCTGCCGCGCGACCCGAGTTTTTCGCTCGGCTCTCCTCTGGCGGCAACTCGAGGCTTGGCAAGCCGGGAGTGCATTACACGCAATTAGACGCCAGGGTGGCCCCAAGGTATGTCCGACAAACGGCCCTCCTCCTCGCCCTCCTCCTACCACATTGCGCGCCGCACCGTCGCGTTTTCCTTCTCGTTTCTCTCTCTTTCTCTCTTTTACTCTTTCTCTTCTCGTTGGTCCCGCGCTCGTTTCCTTCCCCCTCTGTCCCTTATCGAGAGCCCTCTTTTCTCTCTCTGATATACCTCGAGGGCACGGCTTGAGAAATCGATTCCGTGCTCTCCGGATTCTTCGTCGGCCCAAACGTTACATCGAGTTGCATCGGCCGCTTGATGTAACTCTCCCCGCGCGCGAAGTTACCATTGTTTTGAGCCGGCGATCACCGACGTGTGCGGTCTCCCGGTCATTTTGTTCTACTTGAACAACGTTCGTTGCTCGACAACGACGTCGCGGATTGAAACGCGATAGTTCATTGGTTCCGAAACTGGAAGATCGGCCGCCCATCGAACCGGCATGGCGCGACGACGCCAGAAGTAATAGGAGAAATATATTTATCCGTGAGAAAAATTCAAATGTCCTTGATAATTTCATTAATTTAATGTAACCAGAATCTCACGTATCTATATTGTATATATATAACGTCCATAATAAAACAGATTTTTCCCATCTTTTAGGAGACGTGATAAAAATGTTGATTGTTTCAGCGGTAAATTGTGAAACCAGCTGTAATCCCCACCTGTTATCGAATCAGACGTTTGATGGTTCCAACATGACGGCTCTAACGTCAAATATGGACGCGGTATGCGTGTCGCTTCCGCGCCTATAAAAATCCACGTCTAATTATATTTGTTTGTGTGCGAACACGTGTTTCACGCTTCCACGGATAGTCAATGGAGGCCTGCCTGCGGAGACTATCGTCGAACAGCATGGCAGACCGTCCTGTCGTCGCGCAAGAGTGAGCTACGAGGTACGTCGAGGAGGAGGAGAAAAAAGAAGAAGAAGAAGAGGAAGAATGGCGAGGGACACACGAAGGGAAAGACTCGTACGTAAGAAGCGGTGGCACCGTTTAGCGCGGGATGCACTGGCGCGCTTTAAGCGTAATTACCATTGGCGTAATTAATTTAGTTAAAGAGCCGGCATTAATTTATCACGCGAGTCAGGCTCTCTCCTCTCCTTCAGAGCGCGTTCTTCTTTTCTCTCCCTGCGCTCCGGCAGTCGCGAGCTTTTCTTCTCTTTCGAAAAATTCGTGCCTCTTCCCCCAAATATTCTCATACCCCATTTTCATTCACTGTGCTCTCGCAACTTGCTACGATCGGCAAATAATTAAATATCATTTTTAGAAGACAGATTTTTGGCGTTTTTGAAAATATCACTAACAAATAATTTTTGGTAATTTTGTGCACCATTGCCGAGCTGCAGAATCGTTTTGCGCGTTTAGTCAGATGCATTTAACCATCACCAAACTTCTTTCAGTACACGATTCTCGCGTAGCAGCGCGTGCAAGGTGCCTCTGGGATGTACGATCGACGGTTCTGGAGTCTGGGTTTTGTTTCGTGCCGTCCATTGGCCTGTCGAGTGAAAGGCTGATATTATTATAGTCTTCACGGCTTACGATCCGAATGACTTCTTTTTTTTCCCGAAGCTATTCGTGCAGCCAATACCAATCGACGCGATTGTTGTCGCAACGGTTGTTAAGTCGCATGCCCGCGGGAACAGTCGGCAATTTATCCTTCCCATTTGAACGGGGAAAAGGATGCCGATGCTCACGCGCGACCGAACGGATCGACTTTCCTCTGGTTTGTAATCTCGTTACTGGCGTGGCACGCAGAATCGCCGCGCGTTCGAGTGGCACGAAATTGCGGTGCCGACACGAGACCAAAATCTTGAACGTTCTCCGTAGAAAGAGAGAGAGAGAAACATGTCGTTTTTGACAATTGTTTGCGCTTAGAACCAGCCACATAATTTCGAGTGGCATCTAGATCAGGAGAAGAAGAAAAAGAAACAGAAGAAGATAAAGAATCATCACGAGAACGAAGGATTAACACATTTTTTAAAATATTTTCACGATCATTCATATAAATTCTTATCGAAATAATTGCAAATAAACATTTCGAAACGCGAGAATAATGCGCCGCGAATAAATATGGATTGCGCCATCGGTGGTCGACAATTTACCCTCGCGATCTGATTACCACGATTGGCTCAATAATCAAGAACTAGTCTACCTTATTATTATTAAACGCGCGTATATACTTCACACGCGCTGGTAGAGACCGGGACAATTTTCGCGGACCGCAGGTGCGCACGCGATGCCTCGGCAGAAAAGCAAACGCGCTTGAATGGCGCGAAATTGCGATCCAGACACGAGACTGTGAAACGCGTGTCTCCGTGAACCATCCGTTTCGTCGAGATGGAACCCTGCTGTATATCATGGCGCGTCACTCTGTTGACGAACGCTCGTGCATCCTCTATCCAATGCGCTAACAATTTCAGAATCGACCAGAATTCGCCTGAAGGATACCGCGAAGCACCAAGTAGTTTTCTCAGTCTCTCTACATCTTGTTATTTTCACGTATTTTGAACGTGTGTTTTCTCACTTCTGACGTCATTAATCAAGAGTTTAACAGCGAATATTCAAGAGTCTCAAATTAATGTACTGGGTGATCACATCGTAGTAGATCGAGTAGTTTCATCGCCTACCAAGAAGCATCAAATCCCGCCGTAGTGAAGGGTTAGTAAATTTATAAGGCTGTACAAAATATGCCGAAAGTATGCAAATCTTTGTGTTGTCATAATTTACCGAAAGTGAAATGCACTCGTGGAACAATCTACTGGTCTTGAATTGCAAAGTCTACAAGAGGTACAAACGAAAAGGTCTCTCTTCTTAAGCGGGAACTGACTGCTCTAAATCTCACGTTGCGAAAAAGAAATCCAATCCATCGTCGGTAGCAATGTTACCTTTAAACTCGTTCGGCATGATAAAGAGTCGGCTGACACTACGCGTCTCCACGAGGCGCGATCGCAAAGTCCATCGGCCACTGGTTGGTGGTCCAATTAGCGCAGCATCCGATGAACGAACGTACGGGTGGCGGGGTGGCTGGGGGCAATTGTCGCGGCTGAGGCCGCCATATAAATTTCTCAGTACGAGCCGGTACGGACGGCGATACCACCGGCCTACCGGCCCGGTCGACCGGACTAACTGTGCACACACGGTGGGACTTTCTTGCGTCGTGCTCACCGCTGGCGCGCGGTCGCTAAAGGGTATTAAACGCCTTCCTTGTAGGCTGACCGATGATTGCACCGGCGACAGTTACTATCTGGAAACTGCCGCCTTGTGCGAAACGGCATAGAGTAGCTATACAGTTAATCGTCGCCTAGCAACAACATTTCCTTCGCAGCCTCCCGGCACACCTTGCTGTTTTCGCGGCCTTTACCACACTGATGATAACGCTGATAACACGTTTGTCGGTGAGAGCGTGAGCTCGAAGGTGCTTGCAACGCTCGTTGATCACTTCAACGACGAGTTTCTAACGAGCGCGAGTCTAGTTGAGCGCGCGGTACGTGTCTCCGTATCGCTTTATGGACGTTTTTATCAAATACGTCGTTTCGCATCGGTGCAGCGTCCCTGTCTAGAGATTATTTCTATGCCGTGCTCGTTACGATTCAGAGTTTAATTTATAGCTGCAAGGTTTAACGGCGCCGCGGTGCTTTATAGCCGCGTTGTTGATTTTCATTCTCGACGTAACGCAAGTGGCAGTAAAATTTACCAAGGTGAGAGAGTCTACTTGGCAACGCGCGGCTGGTGCTAATGATTATGTGTGTAGAAAGGTAACCTTGCAATCGTGTATTTCTGATATTAGACACCTTCAACTGATCGTTGTTTCTTGAAAAGAAAGGAACGCAAGCAAAGGGAGAAAAAAGAGAATTACGTAATTATTATTCACATGACTGACGCGTATTCGTCATCGAGATCAATGACGTCAGTCGGAGAGATGTGGAGGATAGTAGTACTCTGACCTCCTCCGAAAAATGCAGATTTGCGTAGGAGAATCTGGCCTACGGCCAGAGATCGCTCTTCTGTCCGCTACTTGGCCAGTCATGTCGGAGTGACACGCGAATAGCGTTTTGGTTATCCTACAACCGCCCACGGACCATCGCGAGTCATTGTAGTTTGACTGATTCGTGCGCGTTTCGCGTTTTTCACAAAAGACGGCAACGTTTCGCTCATAGTGTCACTCTGATGTTTGATCCAGTGATCCTCGCGAGCTCGTGACTCTCGGTATGCGACGTCTCTATCGAGCGTGTGGAGATCCGTCAAGATCGTTGCATCGATACTCGTGTTAAACAATACCATGTATTGAGTGTAAGTCTCCCGTGTGTGCAGTGTTTGTCAGTTTCTAATGTTTGTTTTAATATTTGAGTGTCGAACAGTCCGTTATAAAATCGTCTATCTTTTCAGTCTGTATTGTATGTTCAAGTAGAAGCAGCACGCTCGAGTAAAACGTGAATGCGAAAACGGTGTCTGAAAAGTGTTAAAGTTGGTCGATAAAGTTGATTAAGAGTCTCAGATAAGAAGGTATTATCAATTTCATACATTTCTTAATTTACATATATAGGCAGAAGGTTAGACAGCGGTCGACACTGATGAAATCGGTGATTTCATAAATATTTAACAATTGGGTGTTTGCGAAGAAACGAAATCCATTAGATGATATTTCGGGAATACCGTTTCATACGTCAATCATTTGTCATATGCGTGATATTTATAGAGATTGCAACTTAAATCTTTCACGGCCGACACATAATCCGGAAATCCGTGGTTTCGTGGACTAGTTGCTAGTCTGACATTCAGTTTTCATTCGCTATTTGCATGCGCGCGTAAAACACCGTAATAACGTCGATCACGTCGATCCATTGTGCTAAATAACAAACGATTTGAGACAACTGAGCTAATGATACACGCAATCTTCCATGACTTTAAACGATTTACACCGTGTTGTTGGACGACGTCCAAAAACTCGCGCCAACCGCTTATTACCCCGAACTTTCGATACAAATAATGTACACAAATAAGATAGTTGAGAAATTGATACGTTGTTAGAATTCATAAAATCGACGAAACGAGTCTTAACATTATGAAATTCACACGATAGCTCGTCGAAGCGCCTGCGACGCTAAAATGCAAACTGACGGTAAAACGAGCGAAATTGCGGCGCCCATGATGCTAGTGCAATATAAGCCTTGTGCTAAAAATATTCTCTCGATTGTGATATACGAAGTGCACATGGTGAGATGAAGTATCGAAGAGCTCGGAATACATCGATCGAAAATATGACTGCCTCGAATATTGATGCATAAATAGTTATCAATATTTAATTATTTTTTTAATCACTTTTTTTTCAATTTTCATTGCGTGTTTCGCAGAAGATTTTGCAAATCTTTGACAGAAAATTCTCTGGTGCTGCTGGAGACTAATAACTTTACTAATGATAGTTTCTCCGCAACGTGTGAGTTTGTGAAGATGCTTTATCATACATTATTATTATTATATTATTTTAATTCGATCAACATATGAAATAATGCATTATTTATGTTAAAGATACTTTTCTATACATAATGGAAGAGGACGTTAACTACGTGGAAAGAAGCAGCTGTCACAGCTGCAAAAGCTATAAGCAGAATGAAAAGCCCGGCAAAAGAAGATTCTTTAGGAACGGTAAAGAAATAAAATTTATGAAACATCCGACAGAAATATAGCAGACATTTTTCTACCAAACGTTCAATTTTTTATCGTAGTTTGGCGTAGAATAAGGATGATGAATGATGGAGATGATCAGAAGGAAACCGACAATGACGGCGCTCATCACTGTATGTATATGTTTTATATAGACATTCGATTGTATCGACGATCAATTTTGCATTGCATAATACCTTTGAAATGCGCAAACTTGAAATATTGTTATCATACACCAGTAAATGTGCATAATGAGGTAATGCTTTATCAACAGTTGGCATATGTAGAACTGCATTTGCACAATGCAAATATCCTATAATTTTAATCATGTTTTTCCTATTTGGAATTTCAAACGCATTGTATGATATTTGTGAACGAAGCTATTACTTGTATAAGAAAAGTTTTATCAGTTTTCACAAATTTTAAACGACGTCAAACTCTAAGCTAGATGTCACCACGTGCCGCTTTCCCTCAGCGCACAATCTTTAGCAGCGAACGATAATGAAAACGTGAACATTCTGATATGATGATAATTAAAAATTTATGAATAATATTGCATTATTAGCGACTGTTGCAGAAATTAATGTGAACTATATAATTTGTGTAAAAATTCTAAATGATTTTTAATCTTGTACCCTGAAAATCAATATTTTCTTACTTTAATTTTTAATTGCTCTTAATTAAATACATTAAATATCTCGTTGAATTCTCCTATTTAAATATTTTATTAAATGCATTTGCTTTTGATTCACAATAAATGCTGTTCATAAATATATCTTTAAAGGCACTTCTATAAAGACCAACATTTAATTAGATAATAAATGAAAATTTGCATTTATTATTGTGGAAATTATATATATATTTTAATTAAGGGTAATGAGGATGCGAATTTTGTGCAGGAGAGAGAACAACGCAGTCTACACTGAGAAAAAAATTTACTAAATTCCAAAAAACTTTTGTTTGGGTAGTACTGTGATGATATTTATTTAAATTAAGTAATTATTTTCTAAAATTAAAGAAACAAATTTATATTTAAAGCTTCTTTATTTAATTTTAGAAAATAATTACTTAATTTAAACAAATATCTTCACAGTACTATCCAAACAAACGTTTTTTGAAATTTATTTAATTTTTTCTCAGTGTATCGAGATGTTTTTAATTATAAAATTTCAACAAGATTTCTTATCCCGTAAATTCTGAGTGTATATTAACTCTTAACGGTAACTGCGCGTAAATTTGTGTTCGCAGTACTTTTGCAATATCTTTAAGCAGTTTGCAATATCATGGAGTTAAATTTTACGTAAGAGGCTGCTTTGGGAGCGTACGTAGGCAGCACATGTCCCTCTTTGCTCCAAATCTACGCGACGAATGTATCTTTCTAATTGCGCGGCGATCAGATAGTTGATATCGCAATATCAATCCATTTTTCGATTTGCGTATGCAAGAAAATCCTGGTTGGTTTTGACTGCAAAACGCGAGTTTTATAAATGCCGTAATTTTGATGATAGATGAGTTACAGTGCGTAATGTGCATAATATGTGCGCGGACTCTATTTCGAAATTAATTTTTTCGAGACACATGATGCTAGTAGTACGATGTTTTTGGGAGCATCGTATCGCTCTGACAGCGGAAATTGCACAAAACTTTTCAACATATCGATTTATCATTTCCTCGGAATTCCATATGAAATATTCAAATACGTTCCACAAGTTCGACACTCGGGGAGAAGAGGGGTCGAGAGTTTCTCACAGTTGAAGTTCACGCCTCTGGCCAAGAGTAAACGGCAAAATTTGTTTAGGATAGATCAATGTAAACAGATACGTGTGAAGTGTTATAGAAATATCCATCCATATATAATCCACATATCCATCCATATATGTTTCAAAGTCGCGTTCTCCCTGTGAACCGCAGATAACTAATGCAAATGTGTAATACCGTAATTCGCGATCAGAATAAGATACAACAACGTGGAGATTGAAAATATATTTATATACGACGAAACGGAATTGTGTCACGGCAATATTAATCGAGGTTGTAGCTTATTCGCTTGTATATATACGATTATGTCTTACTTGGTTGCCATTCGTCATTTCTTAAGTCGCGCGGCTAACGTTATTTATCATTCTTTAGTATACGCTGCAGGTGAATCGTCCGCTTCCTTTTGCCGTTTCAATGGTTTCAATGGAGCCGCGTCGCGCAATAGTTATTTACAGCATCACGCTTGATCGTTATTCCCGGCTGTCTCGAAGGAAATAAAGAAAATCGCGCCAAGATATTTTACACTTGGTGAAAATCTTCTCTTCTCGCCGCTTTTCTTAACTTCTCCCCCACCCCTTGATCTGATATTTTTTCCTCGTCCTAAGACGTCCAACGGAGACATCGTGCGGCACTACTATTTATCTCCATCCTAGCGGTCGCCTTATCTGAAAGAAACGGCTTCCACGTCCCGCCATTAATTCCGACCGGGTAGCACAATTATCTTCGTCTCCGGTGTAAAAATGAAAAAATTACGCTGATCTTTAACTGTCCGTTATCACGCCCCTCCTCTTCCCTTCCGCCATTTTTCTCTTACCGTTTGTCAGTAGATGACGATAAATAACGCGGAAAGAAACTGAGAAGTTACGACGTTGGAACTCTTCGTGCCGTATGATCTTTATGATAATAAAGATTCCACTTTATCCACAATCCTGTGTTAATGCGTGTAGAATCGAAATTATTTGAAGATGCAAAATAAAACACTATGTTGCGTAGATTTCAAGTTGTTTAAGATTATCTTTGTTGAATTGTCGTCATACTGTAATTATAAACGCGTCGTCTGCTAGCCTTCAAGAAAACCTCTAATCTCGGACTGGGTATCATCCGTCTTTTATATTTGGAGGCTTCCAGCCTCGGAAATGGAATATTCATTATTCTCGAATATGCGTCTTCGCTCTCGTCTTACCTCATTTCCAAAGACAGTTATAGGTAAGAGCCGTGTGGACGCTAACGTGATGCAATCAACGAGGCGTTTAAATCGAGGCGGAAACTCAAAAGGCTCGGGAATAAGTTTTAATCGTGATAACGCTGAATTTCACCGAATAGCGGGTGGATAGCGCGAAAATATTCCGCGTTCTCTCACGCTCTCGAGTGAGAGAGTATCTCGTATCGTCTCGCAATATTGCTCTCACGAAATGCCGAGAACAGACAACAATCACATTACATGCTCGGGGTGAATTACGTCGCCCGAAGGGGCTCTCTTACTACCGCGATGATTGTTGACCAAAGAACCTTTGCGACTGTGTCACGTGAGGCAGCAGCGCAGCTCGTTTATGCACTGAACACACGTTGAATCATGAAGAGCATACCTCCTCGTCGCCGCTTAAAGAGTTCTCATACGCTCAAGCAACCTTCAACGCGTAAGCTATGTGCTCTTGAGTAAAAGAGCATCTTGCGACACGCTCATTAATGCCAGACAGAGACGCGTAAGCAGCTGGACGAGATATTCGCGCCTCTGCGAGTTTGGTTTTCGTGTTCGCATTAAAGTGGACATTAATTTATGTTAAAAACTATTGAGAGATCTTGATTTAGATATGTAATGCATCAGTTTTATGTTTCTGATGGATATGAAATGCAACTTGACAGAAAGTAATTTGGTAAAGAAGTAGTTCACAAAATGGTACAGGATTTTTCTGTTCAGTTTAACGAGTTCTCTACACGAACAAGCACTCGGTTCCAGACAGTCTATATAATTTGTATCTTATGTGTTTTATGGATAATTTCGCAGCGGTAACGATAATATGTGTGCTGATTCCGCGACGTTACATCGCGATTGCTTCGTAATTAATACCGAGTATCGATCGCGCGGTATCATCCACAGAGGTATACAATTTCGAGATGTATTGTTATTATTTTTGAAACTATTATTGAAACAACGAGTAATATGACCTTGATGTAGCGACAAAAATTGCTCGGGTGATTGACTGAATGTCACAACGGACGTTTCGAGCGTCGACGAGCCGGTTACGATGAAACGAGGGAATCTTTTCTCGCTCTCTACGAGCCATCGAGCAAATGTCGCCGGAATCTAAATGCGATACTCAACGGCGGTGAAGCTGTATTCTCGAAGCCCTTCTTTCACGTTTCACTGATTTCAATTTCCTCGCTTTGTCGGCGTCAATGATTCCGGCGGGGCACGCCACGGTTGACAGAAGCTAAATGGAAGTCGCGGCAGTTGTAAAGGGAGATAAGCCATTCATCCGCTTTCGCGAGGCTTTAAGGAATATAAACGTGCGAAAATATATTAGCGCGAATTTGCGATTCACTTTTTCTAAATATCCCGTCGTCAAGAGGGAAAGTTCACGGGAAATTGGAAAACTCCGCGGACGGGCGATTTTTCGGCGCGCCTAATGCTTTCGTCAAATAAACTGCGGCGGTGTAAATATTGTAACGAAATCACGAAGCGCACGAGAAAACGTTGCCGGGGAACAATGTAGCTGGTCTTCGCGTGAGAAGCAACCGTAACAGCAGCCGATATATCACAATCCCGCGGAAGGAGATACACGGGAAATATGGTGTATCGCAAGAAAAATTGGGAACGTGTTACACTCAAAGAGAGTCCAGCTCAATTTCTTGTAGAAACTGTGCCATCCCGTATCTTGTATACCCGTGTAAGGAATAAGTTTTATTAAATTTACGGAACTCGAGCTTCTCGGAATACTCGCTATGACACAGTTGAACATACACAATTAAACCGCAAAGCGAAAGTATTCGTCGAGCTCTCGACGCGCACACACGATCAGTCTCAATTATAGCTGAATTCCACATCAAAGGGAGAAGCACGCTCATAACTCGATGCACTTCCGCCCTAAATCGATTTCGTAATTAGACTATCATTGGCACAATTTAAATTTTCGCCGGCTTTCACATTAAAGCCACCGTACGTTAACGCAAATCGGGCTAGACTTGAAAGTGTGCACGGCGGTCGCAGATTTCGCCATTTGGGAACTTCTGCTATCGCGAATACTGGCGATACAGTTTGAGGAGCAGATTAAAACTGACCCTGGGGGTTTGGTGTGCATCAACCTCCAAAATGCACCAGCCTTTGCCGCTTGCACGTTTCGCGCAAGAGAGAAACGCAATGTATACAATGTATATATGTATCCTGCCACGAAGCTTACACAACACATAATCCTATAACGTAAATGCAGTTACGGTTTCCCTATTACTGTCCGCTGTCACAGTATCTTGTATCGTGTTTTACGATTTTAAAAAAGCAAAGGGAAAATCGAGAGAAATTCCCGTTGAGAGAGTGGTTCAATCGGAAAATCACATTTCTAAGTGTGCGCGCATCACTCTTCTATTTGCTCCCAATACGAGTGTAGTAGATAACGTTCTTTTAATCGGGCCGCCATATTGTACCTGTGTTGACTTGTGTTCGTTTTATTGCAGGCAGCGCGAATATTTCCGCGAATATTTACACGAGTCGCGCTAGCTCTCCGCCCAAGGACCTTCTACGCAACCGTGGCTTTGGTCGGCGCGCTTTATCACCCTCATCTTCCGGGCGAAACTTTTGCAATTAACGCCGTGACAGCTAGAGAATGTTAATTTGAGCGAGAGTTACCGTCAGCCGTTCGTGCGATAGCGAAAGCCGTCTTTTCGCTCGCGACATCGACGCGACGCGCGATTACTTTCCCACTAGCGCGGTAAGACGCGAAGCTTGTTGCCCCTCCGCGTCTCACACCTCTTGCGCACAATCTTGCATCGAAGAAAAGAGAGAGAGAGAAAGAGGGAAAGAGAGAGAGGAAGGACGTTCTTCTCGGAACGACCCTCGTAATTATCGGAAATCGACTTTAAAGTCGTCAGGACGGCTTTCTCTCTCTCTTTTTGTTCTTTTCCCGACCTCGCGGTATTAGGGTAACTCGCGCGCGACGCCGGGTGTTAAGCGGACGGAATTTGCGTAATGTCCCCCTTTAGCTCCGTATCGTGATGCCACGTGTTTCTGGAAGCTCTCCTTTAATCGGGCCGGCGCAGTTTCGCCCCGCATTTTTGACGGTACTTCAAGCGCCAACACACGCAGCGCGTCGACGTCAACATGATGTATTCTAAGCACGAACAAGTGGGCTACGTATCATCGATTTCTCGATGAGAATAAAATCCGTGCATATAACGCCAATAGTGGCAACGGCGGCGGCGGTGTTGGTGGCGATGATGGTGGCCGGTATATCGAGCGTTGCGCGCATCCCCGGAAATTGGTGGACGAAGCGAGCAAAATAGATCGTGCGGACGCGATTTTATGGAAAATCCCGGCACAGTTGCTAGCATTTACTCACTCTTAGCCGGAACTACGCGCTCGTTTCATCGCGGAACGTTTTTCATGCGCGTCACCGCAAATCGCAGTGCGCCGACTGACGCGCGAGGACCGACCACGCGATCGAGCGCCGCTTCTCTGCATCGACGACGAAGACAAATGATGAACAATGAATGGAAGGAAGTTCGCCTCGCGAATTTCATCAGCAAGATGCGACGCGACCGCGAAAGTCGACGCGATGCCTGACGGATCGGCAAACACACCTCACAAATTCCTAAGATAAACAAATGCCGTGGCGCATAATTACATCAAAAGTTGTAGCGGAAGTTGTCTCTCGGCAGTAAGAAATATCTGTGTCACGCGACACCCCGACAAGCGACTAGTCATCCGCGCCACTACATCCACTGATTAATTGTTCTACTTCTCACCTCGGCGCGAGAGATCGTCACGTTTTGTTATTATTTCCTATGGTGAGAGAGATGCTGCGAGGATAAAGTTACGCTCCAAGAAATTTGGTTAATCGCGAATAATTATAGCGACCCCCTAGTGGGCGTTTCTTCTTTCATTATCGCGATTAATCAGTCGGTAACACGACGCGAAATATTCCTCTCTCGCGCGTGCAATCCTGCAAATTATTTTGCGTTGGCGCGACAAAAATAATTTTTTATGCGTGTTTTATTTCAAGCCTTCCTTGATTTATAAACTCGGTGAACGCAAAATCCAATCAACGGATTTTATTGAACACGGCGTCCCATAGGCAAAAAATCTGTCGAAAAATCTGTCCCGGAAAATGGGGTAGAGAACTACGTAAAGTAACTACGATAAAATCCATTTTACGAAGTGCCTATTATCCCTCTATTCAATTTTACGACAAATTGACTGTAATCTCAATAGTTGATTGACACGCAGCGACACAAAGTGTTATAAAGCTCAACGGATTACGCGGATATGTTAACTTTGCGGGTTGTCAGGTAAAAACGCGCATCCAAACGTATCAGCGTAAATCTTTTGGACTGCCCGCTGTAAAAACTTTCGTAAAACGTATATATGTGTGTGTGTGTGTGTGTGTGTGTGTGTGTGTGTGTGTGTGTGTGGGTGGATGAGTGGACCAGAAGAACGGGATGTCGCTTTCTACGTCGTGAGAACGAGAACCTCCGATTGTGTGAGAGCAACTCGAGAAAAACAAACGAAACCAATAAAACCAGATCGTACTTCACGGACGTCGCTACAATCGATGGTTCCCCAAGTGAATCGACTATCGGACGAGTGTATAGTTATACGATATATTGAAAAAATAGTCGCAAAGGGCCCGCGGTTTATGGAGGATGAATAAGAAGATTGGAAACGTCGCGATGCATTTACGCTTGTATGTATCGAATTTCCGTCAGATACTATATTACACTAGGCCAATAATGTCTCTGTCGCGGTCCTCCGGGACGGTTACCGCGTGACGTTCAGCGGGACGCACGGAGACTGTAATCGTACACACGTATGTCCACGTCATAGCGGTATGAACCCAATCCAACTTGACGTCGTGAGGAGGGCAGGTCCGGAAATGGACGCGGTTTCACGAAATTCGATTGCCGAGTTGAAAAAAGGAACCGGGAACGCGACGCTCCAGGCCAAAAGAATGAATCACGAGGCGCGCGCTCGAGATTCAGGAAATAAAAGCGGAAATTGTAGCGGACCGCTGGAGTTCCGGTGGTAAAATCTACATGCGCGGCCAGGCCGAATTAGTCGAAGAACGTCCGGTCGGTGCGTTCGCGCCGACACGCTCCTAGATCATGGATGATGAATCCATTTTATCATGTCAGCCGAGACAGAGAGCGCGTCGAGAGAGGTCAATTTCGCCGTGTAGAAACAGAGAAATTTCTGCAGAGCGCTTCTGTGTGTTCTCCCGACTGGATGCGCAACTTTCGGAGAGTGTGTCGTTAAATTCTCTCGCGACGGAGAAACGTGGACCGACGAGAGTGGTCGACAAGAGAGAAATGCGCGTCATGTCCGTTGTTTTGGCGAAGGCAACTTATTAAACTACACGGAAAAAAAGAATAGTTGTGTCAACCAGAGAAATAGTAAAATATCCCGAGTTGAAATTTTGGCTCTATGTTAAGTAGACCTTGAATTCTACAACGTAATAGGAGCTAAGTTAGCAAAGTAGGTTTAATTCTAATAATACAATTTGATACAATTTATTCTAATAATATAATTTATTACTATAGTTTATTTTGACACTGATAATGTCCGAAATTTCTCTTTTCACTTTTTCTTCAGCGTCAAAATAGATTGCGCTGATCTAGCGATTCGTTGTTTCAAAAATGTAAATGATTGCGACAGAAATTTTTATGAAGCCAATAAATTTGGTCATAGTAGCAATTCTTTTTTTCAGTGTATATGCAGTCGATCGTATCGTTTGAGAAATGTGAGCGTACACATCTTTCGACCCCGTTTTATTCGAGGAATACGCTTTATCGCGACGTGTTACGTTTCCGTCAAACCTCCTTGTCTCTCTTCCTCTCTCTCTTTCTCTTTTTCTCTTTCTCTTTGTCTTTCTCGTTTTTCGGCCATGGCGGCCAAGCGATAAGAGAATCGTGAGTTACAAGAAGATATCTCGGAAACGACCCTCGCCGTACTACATCGTAAAATATAATAGACTCTTTTATTCGACGAAGCATCGCGTTTTCATCGACGGGCCAGTTTTGCAGCAGCGAGTCTCGCGGACTCACCTTTTGAAAGATGCACGGGGCAAACTTTCCTCGAGCTATTACTGCTAAATGATGTAAATGCGAGTGACGAAGTTTGATTTTCCTGTCCGCGGAACCTCCGTAATAAATTGCTCTTTTCTTGTCTCATCGCCTTTGTTTTAGCTTCACGTTCTTGTATTTGCGTCGTCCAGTGTCTACAGACGGGTACGCCGCGGCACGTAACAATTTCGTATTGATGTTATTTTAAGAATACGAATAGCTCGGTGGTTTCTGCAATAAGAACGAGGATCTGAGGATGGCTGTACGGTCGGATCGGAAATGAGAACGAAATGATTACACCGAGTATTGGGGACAGAATCGGATCAAACTCGTTATACGGTTTCGTATCCTAGTCTCGCCGTATAACGACAATGTAGGACTCACTGCAATCACAATGACAGGATATCTGTTGCGATGCATATAATCCGACTATACTATGGTCATGATCAGGTTGAGCCCAATCAGTTGTCAGGTTTACGAAAGGTTAGATTATCGTTCTAATTCACTCCCAAAAAAATATAATTCCGTTCTTAGCGAAATTCTCTAATATATACAGCCTCAAGAGGATTCTTCTAAGAGCAAAAGAAAATATTCTAAGTACAGTATTTTTAAAGTTGAAGGAATTTCATCTGCAGTACGAGTCTTGTTCTCAATAAAAATTTTTATGGAAGCATAATAGAAATTTCTATTTAAGAGGATTCCGCGCTAAAAATGATACATTTTTAGACGTTATTGATAAAACCCTAATCATTAATAATCTTTAGTATGATTATCCGTAATATCCGTATTATGACATTAATAATCCTGATTGGCATGACATTAATAATCCACACCGCGCGATACATGATTTATCAGGACTCAATAACGTCATCTTATACAAATCAGATAACTGGAATTAACCCGATTAGAATCATTATTTTTAGTCGAAAAGTAACAAAAAATGCTACGAAAAGAATTTGCAATGTTCGCGTAATATTCAATATGCAACCTCGAAATTATCATAGCTGTTCAGAAGCGCGCGTAACTGATGATTTTTTGTTGTAAACTTCATGAAAATTATAACGTTAATTGTAATAAATGTGCACACGCGTTATACGCAGAAGTATATATTCAACATACATTTAAACGCGAGCTTACACCGCGGAGTAATTTTTTTCATATGCACATATATAAACTTTTTTTCTACGTATCGTTCTATTAAGCACTGAAGCTGGAAGGACGAATGGCCGTCTGATCCTTCGTTATATCGGATAATTGAATTTCTCCGTATTTGGTCCGGCCCCCCTTCCCCCCCAGAGAATTATTGGCACAGATTCCAATAAATTATTCGGACGTCGGACTCACCTACTTTTCCCCAGAGTTTTTCCCTTTGCGTCAAACTGTTCGCATAGCGATAATGATATTGAGCGTCATTTAATCGAACGACGATATATTGGATAAAATGTCGAGTGTTAGATTATAGCTGTTATTCTTTGTCGGATTCTTTCGGAGCGTACAGTTTCCGCGTAATTTCATCGTAGAAGTTACTCCCCCAACCCTGTTTTGACCTTGGAACAACTCTGAGCTAAAGTCTTTAATCTTGTTATATCCCATGAATCTTTAAAGAAATGTTTCCAATAGAAAAAAAATGGAAAAAACAGCTAATGTTGTTTTGTCTATTTTGTGTATAAAATTTTTTCAAAAGAAATTTCAACATATTTTCTCACAAATTTCATAATTAGCGCGCAAATTTTTTAAGATAATATAATGGTTGCCTCAGAAATAGTAACTTTAAAATTCTGAAATGGAAAATCTAGCCCCGGTCTCCCTGTCGTCACGCCGGTGAGATCTATGTCGCCTCATTAAATATCGATTGCCGCGAGTCATTACACGGATAAGAAGCAATTATTGTTAATCGCTTACGTGCTTCTTGATAGACGTCTTACGACTTGCAAATTCCACTGCGTACACTGTATGCGGAAGCTGCATGAAAATACGGGACAAACTAATCTTAACGCAATAAAAATCTGCATTACAAACAGTGGATCGTTATTTTTCGCATTGCGTTTCTTTCCCATTCGTTTTTGCGTTCTCATTCGGTGCAACCGTGAGCTGAAAGTAGATCGTAGTTTTTGCCGGAGCAAGATAAATATTGCTCTCGCCAGCTGCGAACAGGCACGTAATCGAAGGTTGTTTCCCAAACAAT
This sequence comes from Odontomachus brunneus, assembly GCF_010583005.1. Lineage (NCBI taxonomy): Eukaryota > Metazoa > Arthropoda > Insecta > Hymenoptera > Formicidae > Odontomachus > Odontomachus brunneus. Next base: position 1,731,517 of record NW_022639494.1, on the reverse strand, counting down.
TCATCTGCGAAACGATTGACACAGACACGCTCAAACACACAACAATTATTAACTCGCGCGCATGGTATATCGTCATGACGAAGCTGTCAATGAAAATAACGTTTTTACAAGATCTACATACGCTGCATGTTGTTATATCTCCATTTTTATCATTTCCTCGTAAAATTGATCTTTCAAGTTACTTTGCATATATACTTTATGTACTTTTGTCAGTGATAAAATGCTCCTTTATATACGTATATAAATATGTACTGAAATATATAATTTATTTTTCAAATGGAAAACTTTATCTGGCATTATACGTCGCGAACACAGATTTATCGCGACTGTTTATCGCCACGTTCTGATAGATAATATTTGTGTGGCTATATAACGTGACTATATTTTTTGCGCCAATGCGTTTGTTTAACGTATTAGAAGATTAATTGTCTGCAATCGCTACACTCCCCGTGTAACGACGCGCGTGTTGCAGCCGCGAGCGCCAGATATTCGACCGAATGAAGCAACATAGATCTCTCCAGCGAAACGGAAGGGGAGACCGGGGCTAAATGTCTCATATATTTCGAAATTTCAAAGTTACAATGCTCAGACAATCAATTGTTATAACTGACTATACAAATGATGGAGGCAGCCTTCTTCTATATATCAATGTCCGTCATAACCTTATTAACCGTTTGTTTTGTCTTGTAATAATCAAAGTATCGCAGGATTAAAAAGGTTATATAAAAAATATACATTCTGCTTAGTAGTTCTCCAGGTTTTTCGCGAGATATCTCCACAGTTCTCTTGCCAGTTATGAGCTTTCCTTAGTTATGAGCTAACTTTACCACGTCCGCCCTTTTCTAATTCGAAATAGTATATCGTATACTTTCAAGAAACTTTATTCTAGCTAATAATATATCGCTTAATTTTATTCACTCACGATTAAGTATATTAATACAAAATTTCGAGAGGATCGGAAATTTACTTTGCTGCTACTAAATCAGTTTTTTCTACTTTTTAACTGTAATATTATTTCGATTTTGATGAAACTCAGGGAAAAATATCGATGTTCTAAAAGCGCCATTTCGCAATTTTGTATTCATTGTTTCTCTCAAGATGAATACTAAAAAAGCACATGTACAACGTATGGTCTTGGGGTTATCTAGACTCCCCTAAATAATCGTGTCGAAAATCTCGCGAACGCGTCGATGAAACTTCTCTGAAAAATGATTCATCGCGCTCGCGCGACTCGATTCGCGGCAAAGTTTCCGCACAAAGCATGCGCCCGTACAGCGTGTGCATTCGTGCGTAACAGCGCTAGAGGAAGAAGGACAGAGAGAGGATTTTGTCACTGTAATGGACAGTCGATACTCGCGCGCGCCAGATGCAACGAGCGGCTTGGTCGTGCATTCAACGAGTCGCTTAGCCGGGTCCGAAACTATTCGCGAACGTGACGAGGTTGCCGAGCGTGTCTGATTGTTCGCAAAACCTCATATGAGATCCGGAGGTTGCCGTTTGTCCTCATCTTAGGACCTCTATTCAAGGCCTCAACCTAATCTTAGGACCCCTATCCAATGCCCGCTTTCACGTTACAATATGAAAGATCGTAATAGAAACGACCGTTATATTAGACTGCAGTTCGCCGGCACGTTTATTTCCGCGCTTTAAGTACAAGTACACTCTGTACACTATTTGTTTCGTATGAGTGCAAAGTCAATAGCGTTCTCTTGGCGTATTCTCTTGATTGCTGAAGTCATCAGTATGCCAATCGCATGGCTCCTACACAATGAAGATACTTGCTTTCGCCCCCAAAGTGGACCGAAATCTTATTACTCCACTCTGGCGGAAGTTATAAGCGGGTAGATTGTTGCGAATACGACGCAAACCTGACTGCGAAATTGAAGAGAGTACACCTCTCAATTTCATTAAACCCTGTAGTATTCTGTGGCTGTCATCGCCCGATCATTGACTGATTGACTACGTAATTATCTCTATATAGTTATCTCTTTTTGCGCTTTCGACACATTTGAGTTCACAGTCAGCATTCATCTCGGATACATTCGCAAGGATGATACTTTCACGGAAATCTGAAGGACTCTAATTACGTGCCGTGTGTTTGATTACTCGCGTCTAATTTCGATCGTGTGTCACATTCATCTTTCATCCGAGCCACTCCAAGTTACAAGGACAAGCAGACTGAAATATCGTTTCTCGAATATCAACGGGGTCACCGGGCAGTGTAAAAATGATAGCGGTCTTCTTAAATAAATGTTGTGCTACTGCACGAGAGAAAATTGTCTATAAAGAGTATCGAGCTGGCTGAGAATACAGCGGTTTGATACTGTTATTAAACGGCACTGTACACGCCGTCGATAAACGTTTTTCTTTCCATCGCGCTGCCCCGTTGTTGGCATACGCGCAAGGTATTACGTATCGTGATGGTTTGCAGAACCATTGGACGCCTGTTGCAGAGCGCGCAGATTTGTCCTAAAGAAGATTATTTCAAATAACTGTAGGAGAAGAGAGAGAAAGAGAGGGAGAGGCAGAGAGGAAAGCAGGATTGAATTTTCAACGGGATTGCAATTACGGCGCCTCCGACGTAGAATCCGGGACGCCTTTATCACCTCGTAAATGGAGGCTGCGTGGGAGGCCCTGTGTTTCCGACAGTACCGTAACACAATACAAGTTCTATCGAACTGTTCGTAGATCGAGCAGATCTAGCGCGAGAAAACGGATGCAGAGGATCATTTCGTCGTGTTCGCGGCTTTGATCGTGATATTTCAAAGGTCACATGTTAACGAGACCGCGGGTCGCTAAACGCTTACGCTATTTCGCGCGTGGCCATCATCATCAGTTTGCGCCTCCCCCCGACATCACGAAGTATAACGGCGGGCTATCGGGCTGCCGTGCGTTTTCCTCCTCGCGCTCGATGCAAATTTATGGATGACCGCTCGCTAACAAATTTGTCGGCCATACCGCACGGGGCTGACCGCACGTCTGCTACCTCCACTGGAACCGGTCCTTGGCTATGCGCGACGCGGTCTGTCGCTCGTATCAAGAAACGTTCTATTAATGCTACGTCGTGATTAATTGATACATGCCTCACGCGGTAACACGCCTAAAATGAGCGTCATAAACGCGAGCGGGTGCAAATGCGCCCTTGATTTATCGCGCGTATCAACTTTCGTCGAGACCTTTGCTCGGCGACGTCTACGTGTTCCCCGGCTCTAAAAGTTCATCCCATTCATCTTCCCTGCCGCGTATTAGCGAAACGCAGGACACGCCTTTGGTCGTCCGGAGCGGATTTATTTTTCTGCCACGGAAGGTTTTGTGGAGATACACGCGAACATTTAATTATTTGCGAGAGCCGTGATAAATAATTATTATGTAGTAATATCAACATGAATTATGTCATTATATTCAATAACGACCACATTGTTAGGCAGCGTGCTAAATTTATGAGCGTATATTATGAATCGGCTGTATGTGTACGCAGAAGCGAAAGAGCGCGCGTAAATGCGAACTGCGTGCCGGAGTGCTTGATCCATGTCCTCGACGCGTGAAATATAGGAAACATATGTAAAATACTGAAAGCCGCTGTTGCTGACGACAAACACGTTATTATAACGCGCTACTCATTGCTCGAATGTACATGCTGTTACATTATTCGTAATATTCATTTTTCATCAGATACTACTGATACATTTCGCGCTAGTGTATCAACTCTGTGCCGCGATTAGCACAACAGAGACTCCCCAGATTTAGATGGATTTCTCCCAACAAATCAATTGTTTGAAATATCCGCTGTAAAACTGTGAAGAGTTAACGACGTTTCTTGATATTATTAATTTCTAAAGAACCTTACTTTTGCACAACAATAGAAGATCTTAGAAAGAGGGAAAAGAAGGTAGACTTAATTATTAAAAACACAAAGTGTTTCATTAAAGTTTACTCGAGGAAACTCGTCGACTTTTCTCCCTTTCTTCTCCCTCTCTTCCATCTCTCTTTCTTTCTTCTTTCTTTATCTTCCAAACTTGACGATGCAGCACAGTCTCTTGCATCTCCCTCACGGAGGCGTCTATGTGCGCGGCATCTCTATAAATATCTCTTTCCATCCCCGACGTTTATTATCTCAAACCGACCGATTTCTATCTCCTCTAATTCTGCTACTCCTCTCGCTTACAGTGTCATGACACAGTGGGCTCTCTTTCTCATAGCGCCGCAGAGGCGCCCGTGGCAACAGGTTGCCTAGCAACAGCGCTCCACCTCGCTTCTGGTTAGCCACCAGGATCATTGCTGACGTTGGCGATGCCGCTTTCGTTCACCCTCTTGTCCTTCCTACAGTTATTTCGTGCAATTTACACCTCATGTGCCGACTGACCTCGCACCTTCGATGCGAGCTTCCGATAACACATCGCCGGCGAAAAAGCCTTATCACTTGCCGAAATTCGCAGGCACAGAGGGCCGAAAGAGCCCTACTGATGATTCACGGACACCACATCTAGGCATCACTGACGAAGTGGACGATAAGAAACGGATCCCTCCTTCGCAGGAGAAGTACGATCCCCTAGAGAGCTTCCGCGCGCCGGAGCGAACGAACGACGGACGAAAGAGCGAAGGAGAGTTATTTAACGATCCACCGCTCCGTGGCGGTCTCGAGGAATGAAAGTTTCATTGGGTGGTTTTTGCTCGTAACATTTGCACGGTAATTTAGGAGACATGATGATTATTCGACGAGTTTTTACTTGCCAGTTCGTCCCGCGAAACTTTTCGACGTCTGACCTCACGAGTCATTCCCATCCCTCTCTGTAAACGTCCCCAAGATGTTTGACTACAATATATCTTACAGCCGCTAAATTTGAAGACACGAGAATATAGAAAGCAATAAATTTTATTTATTAGATCGTATCATAAATAACGTCCGACCAAAACGGCGAATATCTTTTTTCTTGCGACAATGCTTGTGACAAGGGCTGATAGATCGCCTATTAGCACGAGATATTATTAAGTATGATGGACACATATATTAGATGAAGTTCCATTATATAAAATGTCTCATACACAAATAAATTTCTAAAGAGAAAGAAACGGAAGTTACGGAAAAAAAGAATATTCTTTAATCTACTCTCGAGTTCGTTCCGCAATGGAACTCTGTCGTTTTGATCGAGCGGTTGCATGTTTGCGTTTTCTTCGTCGCATTGTTCATATTCGAGGGAATTTATTTTGATATACCGAGGCAAATAGTTTATCCACCGTGGAAGCATAGCAAAGGAGACGGTGAAATCCGATTCGCATTGACACAGATATCTTGTTCCGATGAATCCGTCGGAATGCGTGGCATCTTCAAAAGATTCGACCGATAAATTGCGGTTTATCGCGAAGCTACTACGAAGATACGAATGTTCAATTTTAAAGATAGGTACCGGATACAAATTGGATGCTTTTGGAGAATAATGTATGCGCACTTCTTGTATTCTCCTTCTGCCAAGCTGCGTTATTGATGATCACTGAACGTAAAAAAAATCTGCATGATGAGCTTTTCTCAACGTTTATCCTCAACAGACACGACGTCAAAAAAGAAATCAATGATAGAGTCGGCGAATCGACTGGCCTACAATTTCCCAAGTGATATTGAAAAATATTGAAAACAATATCTTTTATGGATTTATAACGCAATGAGATAGCGCTGTTAGGTTATCTTAGTTAACTGTCTCCTGACCTATTTCCGTATCTGTGCACTGTCTTTGCGGGAGCCTCCGACGTAGGTGCGAGATACACAAGAGATATTCTTACACGTGAATTTCGCCTCACGGCTTCAGATCGTATCAAGACTTACTTATTTTCGCATTTACGTAACAATGGTTATCTTTAATACTACATCAACGCAAAATACACGACGGAGGTTGTTTTCTCTGTATGCAACGTTACACATAGAAATACAATAGCGAGAGCAGAGACCGTTTGAATATTTGAACTTCGTCCTTTAACACTTAATTTAGATGGAAATGAAGATTTAATTCGAAATCGAAATTGCATGCTTCAGCACAAAGTGTTAATTCGGAACAAAGCTACGCATTTATTTCGCTCTCGAGTCCGTCGGGATTATATAGCGATATGTTTCACGTATATATACTTCCGAATTCCCCCGGATTTTTGAGATATTATGTTACCGTCGTTCACATAAGCGCAGTGCGTCGCACTTCGTTAAACACGAAAGGTATGCGAGTACGATGTCTCATAGGACGTACAAATTTTAGGAAGCGCGTCACGGCGCCAGTCTTTTCACCTATATCTAATCAGGTTATGTCATGATGTTGATACCACTTTGCTGATGCTCATACGTCATCGTGAAAGGCGGTAATATCTATAGTATGCAATATATCACCATATACATTTGCCCACGCCGTGATGAAATCTACATAATGCGTGTTTTGTGTGCCCGCAAATTTACATTTCACCGCGTATATAGGTGCCATGGTAATTTTATAAGTGCAAAAGTGCTTTGTGCATAAATAAAACGCACGCCTGTCGCGCAGAATAAAATTCATCCCGGCGGAATCCGGGATACTTTGCATCCGAAGCGCGTAAAATCTGTAATTGCGTATGCATCATACACCTCCGTTACATATTCTTTCATGTATGGTCAAACGTGAAATATAGAACGCAAATTGTACAAACTGTATCGTGTAAATTTACACGGTTTGACGACGGCGCCGTCTATCTCTGATACGAGGGTCGCCGAATCGAGTGAAAGATAGGGCAGGACTAAAAAGCAAATCAGCAACAATGCACGGGCAACATTTCCGGGCATTTTACGATAGTGCCAGTATCTAGGACATTGTCCCGCATGCTATCGTCTTGAGTGAATGAAGATAGTGTTTACAGCTTCATTTATATGCTAATGTCTCGTTGGGGAGACGCATTGATCCGCGTTCGCAATATCAGGGACACATCGACGCTCGGATTCTACTTCTACGGGAAGGCTGCACTGAGAAAGCAGCTCTAATGTGGACATTTCGAGCAGACGAAACTTCGCGATGAGAATTTCAGATTTCTCGCGGGACTTTGGTCGTATAATAATAAACAATTTCTGTATGACGAAGAAGCGAAAGAATTTTCATGTTCGTTATAATGCAAATAATGCATAATGTAATGTATTAATGTATGTATGTAAAATTCATTGTTAACGTATTGGCACACGTTAAACACGTTTCAGCATGTCCAGGTTTCGATGTGATCTAAATTTCGATTTAAATTTATCGACAATAATGGATTTCACACACATAGACGTTACACATATATTCACTGCATATATATATATATATATATATATATATATATATATATATATATATATACATATACACTATGTAATTTGTATGTAATTTGATACATGTTAATTGAGATACGCATATAATCGATCGTGTTTAATTTGTTAAGCCGCGCATACGCCAGCGTAACATTAGTACATTAGCATACGCGCAAATTTGCATAAGATATAAAGCTCGTTAGGTGCACAAGCACGACGGCCAATCACAGAGACACGGATTTCTCCCTCATGAAAGCTTCCTGATTGCTCCATTCGTCCATCCGTTATATCTCGGGTTTTATGCAAATAGGTGCAACCCCCACCTCTACTCGTGAACTAGTTGCCCTGTCTTAAATGTTTCGTAAGTAACTAAATTGTTGGACTGCCGTCGTTACACCCGATTCATTAAGTTATCTCTTGTATTGTGCAAAATTTCATTATACCAATGAAAATTAACTCACCTAAAGTAATTGCTTTCTTAAATAAAGTTTAGGCGTTTAATTCAATTCTTTACGAAAAAGACATACGAATGTTCAACGATGTTAAACGTGCTACAATGTGTATCTGCATATAAAGCGTTCGCATCGAGACTCAGCGATATATATCGAAGCATTAGTGGAGCCTAATTTAAAAACACAAAAGAATACCGGTGTCTTCTTCCCGTGTCTTTTTTTTCTTCGCAAATCGAAAACGGGGACTCGAGGGTCCGACAGGCGAATCGTCGGAAACGTATTAGCACGGAAAGTGCGAAGCACGGCGATAAATCTTTTTGACAGTCGAAATCTTGCCCGAAAACATTGAAGGCCTCATTTCATAGGTCATTTATTTCTCGTTGTGCCGCGTGAAAATCGGGTGTCGACGCTACGCGGAATGCATTTTGCGATTTTCGGCGAAAGTAATACGCTTAGCCATATCTCACACGATATTATCCCTTTCGATTCTACCAGACCGGCTTATCTCGTTCTCGCATTCCCCTCTAGTCGCTCTTTTCGCGAGCTCGCCGACCCTTCTTATTATCTTCGATTAATATTAACCTGAAGACGCGACGTTTCCCCGATTGTTCAATTTATCAATGTTGCCGCGTTAAGTACCGCTCGTCCGGTAACTGCGCTCCCACTTTTATTCGTCGGTCTAATTAACCTTTATTTGCTTCTTGTTAAAGTCTTCCTTGCGCTCGGCTACATTTCTGCGAGCTTTCTGTTCTTATTCCAACTTTTCCTAATGTTCTCCCTTTACGACTAAAGATAGTCCACCTCGATTTCGTAGCGAGAAATTCAGACATTGATACGATGATATTAAGGTGCAAGTCACGCAAGGTGACGCCTTTATTACACACCCTGTTTCAAATTTCCTGGTTGTTATCGACAAAATACTACTCCGAAATTGAATAATAGATAGTTTCCTGAATAAAGACTAATGAAATATTAAAGATAACAATATGAAAGAAATCTCTTATGTAATTCAGTTCATATCATAATTTAGCAAATCACGGAATCTTATTTTCCCAAAATTGTTGCAAAGCTCATAAATTATTGTAACATATCTCACATATTTCTAAATAAAAGATCTTCATTATCTTTCTGTAATGAAAAAATAATAAAAATAAAGAAATAAAAAATTAATTTTTTAGTTTCCCATAGTTTATTTTGATTATTTGCAATTCGCTAAAAAGACATGTAAAACTCAATTATTTATTATTAAATTGTTTTTTTATTTTACTTTTGAATTTTATCATAAATCTGAGCTATCTTCTCTCTCTTTCTCTCCCTCTCTCTCTCTCTCTCTCTCTCTCTCTCTCTCTCTCTCTCTTTCTCTCTAACATATTAAATCATGAGTACGTCGGCACATTCAAAGCACCGTATTGTCTCTACGGATGAAGAGAGAGAGGAAGAGAGAGAGAGAGAGCACTTTTCACTATAGAAAGTCAGCATTCAGCAGTTTGACAACCTATTATACCTGCTACATTGTGGATTAATAGCAGTGACTTCCTTTGGTGATATACGAAAGAATCACCGCTGTTAAATATAGCTTTTGACGGTTTAAGCACTTTTATAAGAAAGACTTTTTACTTTTTTAAAATATATCGTTTACATGCACATAGCGAAACGAAAATATCTCACGATAACGAATCAGTCAACACGTTGATTTCTCTCGCGAGGTATAACATATGAAAACTCGCGGAAAGATGTAATTACGAACTTATTACGTTTCTATCCCTTCTTTGTCTCGATTTCTTTTATTTATAGAGATATTGATTGCGGTTCTTTCAAACCAATATTTGTTTCATTGAAGTACCTTCGCCGTCTTTGAGCGTATCTTCAACTTGGACTTCGAACGAGTTCGCGAAAGACAGAAACTTCGGGCAGCTACGAGAATGAAAAACAAGTCCGACAAAGGAAACAACTAATAAATTACGGAGTTAGAGAGGCAAGTCGCGCGCGCTCACGCCTTTCCTTTCAGATCTCGACTTTAATGATATTAATAGCATCTGTGAACGCTATTAATCTCTAGAGATGTCGCAAAAACGAGGAACGAAATTCCGCAGGTGCACGGGTATGTGTCAACACGCTGTGTCCTGATATCTTGATGAAATTTCTTCTTCGTCAGATAATAACAGAGTATTTTTAATAATAATCGAGAGATATAAAATTTTAAGGAATATTTCTACAAGCTGTAATTTATTCGTGTAAAACTATGAATCCGTAATGTCGTCAGAAAGGAAGGGAACTGATCGTGGGGAGAGATTTCTATGTTTCTTCTTCCGTGTATACTGTGTGTATGTATGTGTTGCTGAATCACTTTGAAAGCACAACTAGGTAAATACAGACGAGACACAGATATGACAGACGTAATAAGCGGCTTCCGCGTGTCAGAAAGTCCAATTAAAATGACCTGAAAGCCCGATCGTGTCGAAACTCGCAAATGAGACGATAAGTTCGTCGAAGAAACTTCTTCGTATTATTCGTAACAAGGGAACCTATCTGATGGGGAAACTCCAGCCCGAAAGCTTAAACGTTATTAATGTACAGTATTCCCAATGCGAGGCTGAAGGTGACAATTTATTGAGGAGGCACGTAGAAAGTTCACAATGTATCTTGGCGATACAAGGTCAGAGTAAGTGAGATATTTTACGACAAAGGTCGTGTAACGTCGCGTCAGCACCTATAAAACCACCGACTGGTCCACGTTCTACAATATAAATTTGAGCGCTCTACGCAGAAAGTTACGCCAAGTCCGGTGGGGTGAAGTGAAAAGAAAAATGTGGCAAGAGAATTTCACGACTGGAAGAATTTTGTCACGACCAATTCCGGCACGTTGATATTGTATATGATTAAATATATTTCTTATCTCATCCCGAACATTTCCGTATTTCAGTGTTCAATACCTAAAAAATATAATCTTATTCTTACTGGAATCCTCTCATGTTATCGTCCTAAGAGAGAGAAGAACTTTTTCTTTTGAAACCAAAAGAAAAATATTCTAGTAAAACTCTAGTTGTAAAGTGCTATTTCCCGTAATTTATATTCTAAGCGGAAACTTTTACCGAAAGAGTATTTCTCTTCTGATGAAGAAAAATAATATTGTGCTTAAAAAAAATGTTGCTTTTAGTTTTAAAACAACAACCTTTTGAGGTTATGCTTAAGAAGATTGTGCTAAGGATAAAGTTATATTTTTTGGGTAAAGTTCACAGAACTCGCGCTAAGTGATCATAGTTAATACGGCACATTCGCATAAGCATTGATTTATATTAATATTTTTTATTTATTTTATTTACTTATATGTTTTTATATATTATCCCATAAAAGAGGGCCTCAAGTAATTTACGAAAATATTGTGTAAAAATACGTTTCGAGCAAATTCTGCAATGTACAGCACGTTATCGACTATCCACACACGAATCCCCAAAGTTTTGACGTCTACGTGACTGAGCGCGAGATAAAACAAAACCAAAGACCATTTGACTCGGATTAAAGGAGAATGTGGCGAGCTAATGCCGCTTTGAGATTTCCAAATGAACGTGTCAGCCATAAACTCGCAGGAAGTTCCAAGGCAACTTGGTATAACCACCACATATCTACATAGACACGTATCACACATGCCGATCCAACTGCTCACAAACTGTCGCATTACAGAGCTTATTTGATCGCACTCGCTCACTTTGGCTTTTCGCTGTCGGCAAACCCGACCGTCCAACTTTGGGAATCTGCCAAATCTACGGGCCGATACTCTCCTCCCTTCGTCTTCTCCCCTTCCTGCCTCCTATCTGTCGTCCAAACGTTATTCGCGTGCAAGAGAGACCATAAGTGCTGTTTCGGCGTATGCGATATCGAAGGATCCAACGTTCTCAGTCATACGGAATAAACGATTAGTTCCATATTCCGCGAAAGCGACGGCAAACTCCGTTCTCAGCCGTAGATAATCCTTAGATCTCACGTACGTAACGTTCGAGTGCGGAAAGTTTTGTTGCGGTCTAGTTCGGTTACTCGGAGTCACGTTCGCGACGTGGAACTGTACTTCCCGCTCGGAATCTGTTTACAATTTGTACGTCTATACGTTTCTCTTCTCTACTTAAAGATACAACGACGACACGTGATCGGCAACATTCGAGTCTGATTTTCGCAATTTTACAGAAATCACCGATGCTCAGTGAGTTACGTGGATTCTTTGTCCTTATCCTTGAGAGACAACAGTGATAGCTTAAAAAACGCCAGCTAATCTGTCGTTACATTAGACATCGATATACTCTGAGAATAACTCATTAATTCTTTCTAACAAGATCTCACAAGAATAACGGCGAATGCTGGAAGTGGCAATATTGATCTTTCACAAGCTCGTAATGTGCTCACCGGGTAAACGTAGAATTACCCCCCTCTGTTTTCCCCTTATATTTTAGAATCTTGCGGAAGTTGTAAGTATCATCTGGATCGTGACAAAGGGTCGATTAAAATTATTAAGTTCTGTGGCGCAGAAATTTCAATTTTCCAACTTTTAACAACCCCCGAACTCCGCTGGTCTACGATTTCTCACGCGTATCATCATTCGTTCTTTCCTCTCCAGAACGTGAATCTACGCGTGACGTCAGGTAGGCGTCGTGAGAATGAAAAGAGAGAGAGAGAGAGAGAGAGTAGCAGAGTTCCGTCGGCATACACACGCAGTCAAACACTTGGCTCTCTCCCCGTTCCTGTTTCTAGCGGACATTTGCATCGAAATTAACAGATTAAATCCCTACACGCGCAACACCTGCCGTATATACACCGTTCCAGTCAAACAAAATCCCGGTATTGCCCGGCGCCGTAGAGACAAGTCGCGCCGTATCGATAAAAGGTCGCGCAGTTGCCATCTGCAACTTTTTCCACGTTTATTTCATGGCGTACTTCCACGACGATACCCGCTTAGCTTGGAAATAACGACATCCGTGACGCGAATAGGCGGCAGATACGCATGTTTCCGGCGACTCACGTCGCATCGACGAGCAAAATTTGCCCGCGGCGTTATCAGACATTAAGTATTCTGCACATTAAAACTTGGCCCGTGCTCCTCGCGAGTGGGGCTAGTTGTCGTCGCCGTCGTCGGGAATAACGCCCGAGGCCTTCGCAATATTGCCTGTTTTTCACGAAAAAAGCCGTTTTATAAAACGTAACATAGAAAGTTTTTTCTCTTGCAAATAAGAAATATAGTGTCTAAAATAAAACAATAAAACGCACAAATAATTTTAATAAACAGTTCTTTATCAAATACCGACCTGACAAATTTGGCCAATGACCATGAGGAAAACACTGTTTTCTGTATAGAATTTATGTATGTAAAATTTTAGATCAATATCTTGAACAGATTTCAAATTCTTGTCCATAAGAATGAGTACCATGCAACACTGTGCGTCGGCTCGAGGCGAATCGAGACAATAGTTGTCACGGAGTATATGTGCGACCATTTCGGTCGCGCGGGAAGGAGGCGCAACGCCGAGGATAATCAAGGAGGACCGAACAATGTTCTAGGTCATAGCCGGGGAACCGAACTACTACGGTATCTGTCCCGGACAGACATCTAATAAGTTCTACATGCCGGATAGCACGATTGTGTTCGGCGATTCTGCCACTCTTCCTGCGTCTTTATTGATCGAAGACGTACGGCCGAATATCCCGAGAATATCTGTTTCGCCGGAAGCGCACGTTGTCGGATGTCCCGTACATAATTCGTCACACTGACATCTATATACAGTATAAAATAGAATAGCTCTCTGTGTGCATGTTGCCTATTAACTCTCGAACCCTTTGACCAAATTTTGCATAGTTACTCTCTTGAACTTTGCGGAAAATATAAGCCAACGTTTGAAACCATGAAACCTGAGCATACCCCTCCTTTACTTTCTGACTTCATCCCCTTGACGCTTTGTGATAACCTAGGCAACACCGGAGGTAATTTGAACTAGTATTCTCTAAAGTACAATCAGTGTATTCTTCATTGAAATACTACAGTTAGAACTGGTTGTTCAGTTAGAAACATAGCACTGTAATCATGCAGTAAAATCTCACTGAAGAAATCCGTTAGTAGCGACTATTTCCATTGATACATCTTACAAACGCAACGACAGTGTCATCGTCGCGAGACACAGGATAGCTTTTAATGCTATCATCATCAACGTAAAACATTAGATTTGGTATAACAAAAATATGTATTACAGATTTTGCAGTGAAGTTTTACTTTCATTGGTCAAAATTATTGAGAAATAAAAGCAGTAAAGGGGAGGAACGTTTTCATTGAAAATCAGTGAATATTCATCGATGAAATAGTCTTTTTTCTGATTCAATCAAAAACACTTTTACTGATCCACTTTGAGAGAGTAATAATGCATTGAAAGCGCGGCGAAGCAATCACTTCGTTTGGGAGATATTGTGGCAATGATTTGCATTTGAAGCGAAGTACAGGATGTAAATGTCTGTAACGCACTGTGTGTACTTCCGCGCATATGTGCGTGTGTGGTGGGAAAAACTGAATTTTAATAAATGAATACATTCTTCCCCGCAAAATGTAGTTTGATATTAGGATTCCGGCTTGCGCACGACGAGCATCACCGTATGATTTTTTCCGTTTCGTGCGAATGCCGTGTTCATCAATATTTGGCCACTATTGAAAAATGAAATTACGCGATCCGATTTGTATTGATCGACTATACGATACGCGAATACGTTGTGTTTCCATCCCTCGTAGATTCATAAATATCTCCCAATCTCACTCTGCAGGATCGAGAACACTTTCCACACACGCGACTATAATCTCAATATCTCGATGTGTCAGGTAAGCGAGGGAGAGAGAAGAGGAGAGGATAGACCGCGAAAGAATTGAAGTTTAACAGAGACCTCTGACTTTTCCGATTCAACACTTCGCAGAGCGCGCTTGCTCGCGATAACGAAGGCGCCGTCAATTGTTTCGACTAAAACGATAAGCGCCTGATATCACGGCGGGTATATCATTTTGTCCGATCGGAAATCGGTTTCGGCCTTACTTCCTGATTTTACGACGGCTATCGTTCGCTGCGGCGCGCGCGCTAAAATAAACCATGTCGCATTCTGCATTATCTGCACCGACTGGCAGGTCTATTAAGCTGCCGTTTGTTTCGTTGCTGCGGCGGCCGCAGCAACACATATCACAGTTCACCGCAATTTTTTGCGCTGGTAACAAATACATCGAGGCTTTCTCTCTTTTTAATTTGGTCTCTCTCTCTCTCTCTCTCTCTCTCTCTCTTTCTTTCTCTCTCGCGTTATTCTTGCAAAGGAAAACCGGTTTTGGCATGCCATTTCGGTTTACAGATCGCCGAGATTCACGATAAAATATCCTTTTTAACAGACATTTGACAGTTTCCAATTATTCGGAGCTTCCACCAGGAATCGAGCCGTCTGTTAATAAGTGAATAATGATCGTCGCAAATATCGACTCACGTAATTAAGCAATACAATACGATCACCTACAACATAACAACACAAAAGCGAGGACAGGTGCATCATGGCGGGAAATATCAGATGCATGGCGCTTAGCAACAGCAATTTTTCAGCACGCTGTCGATTTCGCATCATTTCCGAGCATTATACTGTACATTATTTTGATAATGTCCACCGCATATACGATCTGTATGCGAAACGACGGTGATCGATGCGCTCACTTTGGAAGCCAGCTTGCAAATTTCTAACCAACTGCCACGTCCGTGCACAAGCCCGCAAAGCTTGCGCATAAATATAATACACGTCGCGTATTCCGCCGCGCGTGTGGCAATCGCAACGTCGAATTACAACAACGACCGCAGTACCGTATATAATTGCTTTTACATTCGCACATCGTTGGAATGTGAGTTTTGTCGATATCGCGGCCGCGCACGTGCATACTCAACCCGTCCTCGTCGAGGCAGTTGTTCTGTCCATCGAAAGCGCGAAATGGACGACAGAGAGAGAGGGAGAGAGAGAGAGAAAGAGAGAGAGAAAAGCTTCTTTAAGGAGAAAGTGAGAAGCTCGGGACGATCATAATTCAAAGATCGACGATAGCAGGCGGTGCTTAAAACTTTTAAGCGTGATAGTTGCTCGCTCGACTTTCCTCGATCTTATTTCGCCCTTTCTCACGGAAGTTGAAAACGCATCGGAACAGGAGGATCCGTTATCCGCGATTTGTGGATCGCCAAATACGACAGGATATCCTCGGATTGATAAATCGTAATAGCGCTCTTTTCAAGCCCCGATCCTCTTGTCTCGGCTGGCCGAGTCCGCCGCGCTATCAGCCGCATCGTAACACACGTCGTAGCATACGAAACCACCGTGGACAAAGGGAACAGCCACCCTGATCGGACACACGAACAAAACCGACGAGCTCAGCGGCGCATGAAGGGGGATAGACCGCTGAAAGGATCCACTATCAGAAAAGTTTACGTGTTCCAAAGAATAATGCGGTAAACTGCGAAAAGAATGCGGCGTAAGAGGGGAAAAGAGGCTCTTGAAGTCGTCGCGAACTTTCGACGCTTGTCTATTTTTTTTTGACGTTAAGGCTTATATTATGGAGACTCTCTGAACTTGAGATGCAAATTAAAGACTGCGCGAAGATGGATTTTGCGCAAAAAGCCCAAGTTTGCCACGACTGCTTTCGACACGCTGATGCTGAAATTATGACGGTAGAATATTGTAAATTAAAATCTGACGGGTGTACAGATCCGTTCCAAGATTGTATTTCTAACACGAGAACCAATAAAGACGTACGATCGCGAATTAATAAGATAAATCAAGTATCAGTACTTGCGCTGGGAAAAAACGTTTGGTATTTGTAATTGTAATCAAACAAAGAAATAATCACCATGCATATATACATTAACTATAAACTGATATTTAATGGCGTAGCTATCGATTAACAGAATATATATTCAGATGATGCGCCCATGCAAAGTATAAGCGCGATATACCAAATAAATAGTTAAGTAAGTAAGGTTCTTGCGCGTCTTAAAAATTTGCTATTCTTATCCTTTTAGCGATAATCGCGGCGCATCAATAAATATACAATACTTTTTAAATAAAAAAATGTGAGGAAATACGATACGCCGCGAATAGTGGTATTGATGGAACTCGAGAGGTAACACGAGTATACTTTCATCTGAAGTGCGATCAACTATAAGACGCTCAATTTTGTCCTTAATGTCTTTAATATGGTGTCAACGGGCACTTGCCACGTTTCAATAAAGCGGCTAATCCATTTTCTTCATCTTTTACCAACACGCATTTACACACTGCACAAACGGGAAATTATATTTTTACATATTTTGTACAGTGACTCATTATATTTTCCCCGATTTATTGAAATCGAAACTGAAATCGCGTTTTTAATTACACTGGTCGACATTAAACCTGCAATATGGATGAGATGTATCATGATGATGTGTTTTTTCATACTTTTAACTTCAATTTTCTGAAAAATTTGATGTGATAGAAAAAATAGTTTCGTTTCCAGATTCGTATTCAGCGATCAAAAATCTACGGGAAATGATACGTTTCATCCATGTTGCATATTTAATATCGTGACCTATGTTATCGATTTATCTCGAACTCAATTTCGCAAAATCGATAGAGACAAAGAAACAAACGCAGGCTCATCGGAAGCGGGTCGTTCTCAGCTTTCCAACGCACCTTGTCTCATGTCTCTACGACTTTTCTACGAAGAGATATCGATGAACGGCAGTTTCATCCTCGGGGACCAAGGCCCGGCTACAATGTTACGCGCCGCTCGTTTGTTTTGGTTGAGCGTGCCACCGAAGAAGCGAAACGTGTAAAATGCGACGCGAACTTACTACAATGTATCACGCATCTGCCACCAAAGTACCATGTGCTACCTAAGAAATTCCTAACTCTTCGAACGGCCATACTTCAGCGAGGAATTGACATACAGACATGAAACAAGCACCATTCTTCCCGGCATCGCGCGCGCGCACGCAAGACGTTCATACAAGTCGCGTGTAAGGATGTGCGAAATTGTGAATGAAATTGTGGATGAAATTGTGTATCGCGATGCAATCTTTTCTCAAAATCACAATAAACGCGATATCAAATCACATGAAAATTTTGTATCGCAAATATGATTTCAAATCGCGCACGATTTTATATTAGACATGCGCTAACGTGATCTTTAATCGTAAGAAAACCTGAGGCGTAATGGAAACCGTAGTGTCAAAATAAATGTTAAACATTAAAAATAAATAAATCAACTCTCTCTTTGTATTGCATCGAAATGTTCTTTGAAATGTCTGGCTATAAGAAAACACAAGTTTTACTGAAAGAATAGTTAAAAATGAAAGCATAATGAAGTTAAATATGTTAATATGTATATATTATCACGCAATATTAGCACAGACATTTAACTAAAATGACGAATGATTTCGAATTGCAAGAGCAATTTTGCGATAAAAATCCAATATGATATCACATTGCGATTCAAGAAAAGAAAATCGCAGTGCTTGCGATATATTGCAATATCACGCATCCCTAGTCGCGTGTGCTTTTATCATGATTACGACACGTAATGCACGAGATAATATCGTTGTGCAGCTGGCAGAATATATTCGAACGCAGAAATGAAGAAGATTGAAAAGCAAGTACGAACTATGCAAGTGCACAGATATAAGAAATTCATTGTATAATACAATCCCGGGAACGATGGGTTAATTTCCAAACTTTGTGTGCATACGCTGTTTTTCCTATTTTGCTAATAAAAAAAACTAAGAATATCCGCGCGTACTTTGTGCGAAAAACTTATGCGTCGCGAGATTTTCGTGCAATTCGTAATTTTTCTCGAACGAAACGCGTGTAATTTCGCGCCCAACATTAAGTAAAATAAAGATATGAGAATAAAAGTCGCTTGGGCGAAAGGACTATTTTCAGGGAGAATGGAGTGAAATTTTTCGACGTATGACGACTCGCTTACAGAATGTAAAAACTGAACGCGGTTTTCCTCTGAGAACGGAATTCGGAAGAGTATGTGTCTTCTTATCGCGCCCGACTACGCTCGAGATCCGTCGTCGTTTCGTATTTTCCCGTTGCGCGAAACTCGAGGCTCGGTTAATGCGACGAGAGCCAAATAAAACGCGCACGAAAGAAGGTCATCGTGGCGGAAAGTTGCACGGTAGAATTATTTTGCAGAAACCCGGCGAAAATGATAAACCGTTGGTACTCTATTTACACGCCGGATATAGCAACCGCATTGGTATAATAAAAATTCCTCTCTTCCTCCCCCTCCCTCTCGCTATGCGCCAGTTCTTAGATTGCCACAATCTTCGTGAGAATTAAAGCTAATCCGTAAAACTGGGGTAGCTTCATTTCGCTGCGCGGCGTAAAATTTTTTCAGATCCGTGAATCTCGCGCGCAATCGGGATAATTTTTGTGAGGTTACTTGTGCGAGACAATTTTATACTCTCTCTAATTCTCTGAAAGACCAAGATATATATATTAATTTTGCTGTTGTCATATTACATAAAGTATATTGTATTTGACACGCAATATTTGATTAGTAATTTCCTATTTGCATGCAATATATTTACATTAATGCTGATTGATACATTGACAATATATTATATTTTAGCATATAATAATTATTTAATTACTTGAATTCACCGTTGCAATTAATCGTTTCTAATTAGAGCTTCGTGTGTCGACCGCGGTTTTCACTAAAATACAACCTTTCTTTTTCTTTCGGGTTTCCCGCCGCCGTAGCGGTAGTTCCCCTTGATTTCGAATGCTGTAAAAGGACTCCAAGTCTTTTCTTGGCAGCAATTTTCTGTGATTCTCCACGTCCCGCCCTTTCACCGTCATCTTCTCTTCTTTTCTCTTCCTTCGTGTAACGAACGTTTTATTCCTCGCACGCTCGATGTTTTAACTAATATTCGGAATACCAACCGATTCGTATTTAAATCTTGCAGTGTCATTGGGCGCGTTGTTATATATCGTAATGACGTAATATTATTTTTCCTCGAGCATTCTTTGCTATTCGGAGACTCCGTGTTATATTTTATCTTGAGAAAATAAATGTGTGTGTGTGTGTGTGTACACGCGCGTGTTCCATTTCTTATATTATAATAATTTGATCCTTTAAAAAGATCATAACTTTTATAAAAATTCACGAATAAAGAAACATTCCGAGTCAAAATTTTGATTCTACTTTCAGCCTTACTATTCCATTCAACATCTATTTTCACGCTAAAGAAGTGAAAAAGAAAATTTCGGACATCACTAGAGTCAAAATAGAGGTAAATTGTATCATTAGAATTCAAACCTACTTTGCTAATTTAGCTCCCACTAGGAACTTGTAAATTCAATTTAACATAAAGCCAAAATTTCGATTCGGGATCGAGCATTCGTTTCATTTCATTCTCAAAGGAAGAATGGGCTTGATTTTATCAAGTGAGTCTTCGTGAAACTTTGAACCCTGCCTCGCAGGCTGTAGTCTCAACGCATGCTCCTCAATAAAGAAATGATATAATACTTTCGTTTGACCTAGTATGCCGGGCCAGCCCTTTGTGAGGAAGAATTGCACATTCATGGAAAAAGTGGAGTGTGCCTTACGGAGGATAGGTTGATATGCTGGAGTTTTTGTCGACATATTTATGAATTTGCGAAAAAATCATCGCTCTTGATAGAGCGGAAAAATAGGTTATTTTACTAATCAGATTTCGCGCTTGGGACGCGATAATAACAATATTTGATAATTCGAGCGTGTATTTGTCCATTATCAAACCGCGTTCTCTCAAAGAAATCGCAAAAGAATTGTGTCGTGCACTGACCCGAAGAAATTCCGACTTTAGTGGGCGAAGAATGAATAAAGAATCTTGCAAAGAATCGTCGACGTAACCATAATTAGTCCCCATTAAGCTTATTATGCTACAAAAGTCGTTGTATCGATCCTGCGGAATACGCGGATACTAAATTACAGACTCGAGTATTTCACCTGATCGCGCAATGAAATTTCCTCTCGTCCCCATTTCATGGAAATTACCTTCAAGCGCGCCTAGTGATTTCGAGGCGTTTCGTTGGCGACGTAAATACCGTAACGCAATTACACGGCGATGCGAAATGAGAGTTAGAAATGGATTTCATTTCGCGCGTTTTGAGGTATGTCAGTCGTGACGTGGGAATGCGCGCATGTCCCTCGACCGTTTAATAAAATAGAATACGTACACGAGAAGACGCTCACGTGCTCGCAAACTACGATTTACAAAAGAAAAATAGAAATATCTGTAATCTTCTACTTAGTTATATACACTTGAGTTATGTTGTTGTCTCCCGAGTCGAAATTCTCATCTTACTTTTAGCCTCACTAGTCTATTTAACATCTATTGTGATATTCTGAAGCCTATAATACTATAATTTATTTTGATGCTATTTTGACGCTAAAAGGAAAATTTTGGAGTCAAAGTAGAAGTAAATTGTATCATTGGAATTAAACCTACTTTACTAACTTAGCTTCTACTGTGTTGCTGAATTTAAGGTTTAACATAGGGCCAAAACTTTGCGATTCGGGTCGAGAGCGATGCGATCGTTAGGAATTCTTACATGCGGCGTTACGCTCCTGCAGCACTTTCGAAACGTTAAAATGTTAAGGTGCGGATATCGCGATCATTATTTCGCGACGCATTTAGACCGTATCTCGGCGAGATACGAAAAGAAAATGTTTAGAGTTCTCGGTCGCATTATCCCTACGAAACTCAATTCCGTCGGCTTCTGAATGCGAAGTGCCCCGGGAATATGCGTGTGCATCTTACGATAAAGCGCCGCAGTCTGGCATCGCGCGAGT
This sequence comes from Odontomachus brunneus, assembly GCF_010583005.1. Classification (NCBI taxonomy): domain Eukaryota; kingdom Metazoa; phylum Arthropoda; class Insecta; order Hymenoptera; family Formicidae; genus Odontomachus; species Odontomachus brunneus. The sequence goes on along the minus strand of NW_022639494.1, from coordinate 1,709,919 downwards.
GCTGCACTCACTTCGCCGCACTATCTACTGTAAGTACTAAAGAGTAGGGAGGCTATGTGCCTTCGTATGTCGAAATAAGAGAGGCCCGCGCGTCTGCATTAGCGCGATAACAAGCCAATGCGATCTGCCGTTAAACGGCAGATTTTTATCCGCTTATTGCGGATTTTTATCAAAAGACGTTCCACCATCAACTGCTGATAAGTGTATTCTGCATTAAACAGAGCGTCGAGAAATTCTATGCATAAATAAGAGAAAACAACCTTTCGAGAGTTCGGACTAAATCAGTCTCATTATTTCAACTTCGTGCTATTACGACTGAAGAGGGATGCGCAGCGGAGTGCACTTGGAGATACTGTCTGTGATTTAAGAAGATTATCACTGATCCTCCGTTTATATCAGCTTAGACGAACGGTCGCGCGCGCGCCAGTGAAATCTGAACGATATCGTTATTGGAAACCGTTCTTCGTTAGTCGCTTTAATAAGCTATCTTCGAGGTCAAATTTCTAGGCGGCTCAGAGACCACCAAGTTCTTCCTCTCACAAAATATTTGAAATCGGAATTTCGAAATTGCGATCAAGTCCGTGATTGACGAGATTAGTTCTATATATACACACGTGCGCGCGTGTATGCTCTGTGTGTGTGTGTGTGTGTGTGTGTGTGTGTAGAGAGGATTGCATATATGCTAGCCATTCCCTAATTATTTTTTCGAATAATCCAGTCAAATTTGACTATCTAGAAAGGAATGGTCGAAAATTTTTAATAACCTTCGATTAGGACATATATGATTAACGAATGGCTAGGCATATATGCAATCAATCTTCTGTATGAAGCACTTGAATACGTCACTAGAGAAAAAATACGCGAACACTTCGGTCTATCGATTGGAATTCAAATTCGATATCGCGCGAGAAACTATCCTTCGTGCAATATACTATAAATATATCAAGACAATTACTTTAATATCTAGCGAGTTATAGCTTACTGCTATGATAAGTTCGATTTTAGTGGAATCGGTTATCGTGATAAGGCCTTTCCGACCACTTTCGTTATCCCTCCCGAGCATCGAAAGAATCCAGTCTACCTCATCCCCAGCGGGGCATTTTATTCCTTTCGCCATCTCCGACACCCTACTAACCCTGAATCACCGATAGCACTTTAAGCATCAGTAATTTCAAGGAGAGAACAACGGCAACTTTGGCACGTTTTTCGGAATTTCGTGATAATATAAAACCGTTGTAATTTTTCCTCTTTCCCTTTCGTTTCTTTCGATTCTCGTTTGATTTATTATCGAATCGCGTCGATAGTGGATTCTCGTATAACTATTGAAATATAATTTAACGTAAGGTAATAAACGCGAATTATATGATAATTAGTTCTATCCTTCTCGTGTGCATTTCGCGTTTGTGTGCGTTCTTGTCCAAAGTATAATATTTACATAGCTATATGTACAGATATATTTACTGAGAAAATAGAAAGAGCGAGAGCGGAGCTGAGCGGAAATTGTGGTTGATCTAACTGATGGATTTGAAGCAAAATCGATGCGGCGAATCCTAGATCGAGATGACAGAGATAAGTCAGATAGAAGGAGCGAGTCGACGTCATTGAATCGGGATTTGAAGAAGGTAATAGTATTCGGGACTACACAGAGGAAGAATATTATAGTTTTTCTTCATATAAAGTTTTTCAAATTTTACTCTATGCTTCTACACTGAACAAAAAATATCTGAAAAATAAAAAAATATTTATTCAGTGGGCACTAATAATTTTGATATTCTGAAATCTAAAATACAACCTATTTTCTTACTTCAACCTATTTCTTATTTTTTTTAGATACTTTAGTAGTAGTAGTGCAGAAATAAACTTATTCGCAACGTCTATCTTGCTAAGGAATATAATAAATTTTGTTAAAAGCATAGCAAATTTTTGGATAGTACATAAAATGAAAGGATAGTCAATTACTGCAGAGAATGTCAATCTATTCCCCGGTTACAAAGTTCTATAGTAATTTGTACTATAAAATTCCCTCCGTGTAGAGTAGGAGACCAACCTTGAGCAGCTAGTACTTTAAAGTCGATCAGTGCGATTAAATTCGCTCCTATCAGTTCGCAATATCGCAGTCGAAATAATTAAAAAATCATGAGAAAGACGTCAGACTGCTTCTCTCGCGCGAAGGATAAAAATATGAAAGCGATTAATCAAAGTGCAACGGGGCGATGCTGTGTGTGTGCGCGTTATGTATGTATATATACAAGAAATTGATTTTCAGAAATTTTACGTGACGAATTGTACAAAACCGCCTGCTAATATCGATTATTTACGGTAGTCGATCGTTACTTTCAAATTTGCCAAGCGAGAAAGTCGGCGCGATTAAATGAACGACTTCGGGAACTTCAGGTCAACGTTGTCGCACCATCTGCGCCAAAAATTTACGCTCTACTCTGAGACTACCGTCCGATAAATGCGGGCTCTGTACCGTGTTTTGAATCAGGACCGTTCAAACGTTCCAAACTGTGCAATTTTTGCAGCGTGATTCAAATTACAGATCGATGCTATGGCTATGGTTGCTTTGTTATAATAGCATCAATGATAGTCGTAGCGGTAACAACAGCGGAGAGTACGTAGACTATCGCGCATTGCGTCGACTATCACGCGACGCCACGAGACTCAGCTCTTGACGAATACTCGGTGGCGTGCGTCGGCGGTTGTGTTGGTGGCGGCGGTGAAATTAAATTCGGGAGAAAAGCGAGAGAGAGAGAGAGAGAGAGAGAGAGAAAGGAATAGGTGCTGGCGATAGTCCTGCCGTCGGGCGGCAGGTGAAAACGGCAGAATCGAGGGTGAACGCCAAGAGGGAGAACACAATTCGAGGTGTCGAGTGCCAAAGGACCGACCGGTGATGCCACGCTTCGCAGACGTCCCTAGTGCGCAAGGGCGTTGGCGCTGACGACGGACGGTACTGGAAGTGTTGGGGGTGTGGGGTCCGGGAGCTTTGGAGCGCTTGATCGGGGTGGGAGCGCGAGGGGGACGCGTGGAGTAGGGGGTGGTTTGAGGAAACCGTGGGGTGGGACAACCGGAGACGACCGTGCTCCCAGTCGCTCAGTCCGCGCCCCGACACGCAATCACACGCACACTTCTTGGTTAAAGACGACGGCAAGTTACGAGGCTGCTGTTTCTTTTTCTTTTTTCTCTCTCTCTCTCTCTCTCTCTTTTTCTCTCTCTCCCTCTCTCTCTCTCACTTTTCTTCAGACTGCACTTCGGGTAGTGTTCTTGGATCGGTCTCGCGATTTTCCCGTTGCCGCGTGTCGGATCGGTTCGACGTCGTCGTCGTCGTCGCCGTCGTCGTCGTCGCCGATCCCCGACCGTCGGTCCACGGCGATATTCTCGTCTCTCTTCACTGGTGAGTACGAAAGCCCTCGCACGATAGCGTCACGAGCGGTATCCGTTGATTTGTCGACCTAAGTACGCGAGCGGAATTCGCGCGGTGCGCGCGGACGTGGCCGAGCGTTGCCGCGTAGAAGTTCGGGAAAGAACTTTCCAACTTTTGCAGTATCTCCTCGTTACGTTCGCTCACAGTTATGCTGCACTTATTTTCAATTTGGCGGTCTGCTAATGTCGCGTGATGTTAGCGGCAGATTCATCATGGGAGATGCGACAAAGTGCGATAATCTGGCCCTTCTTCCTCTCCTCCCTCTCCTTCGTCGGAATTCTTCGTTGCACCGGGAATTACCCTCGTAGTTACAATTGCCACACGTCGTCTCTAGGTTTTCATTCTGCTAATGGAAGAGCCGGTTTGTTTTATTTTCGAGAAGAAGAAATAAAATCTCTTTCTTTTTTCCCTCTCCTCTCTCCTTTCTCTTACGCTGTCGCGCCCCACGAGTGAAATTCTTGTAATTCTGTGTATGACGAAATCGCAATGAAAATTTCTGAGTGGAAAATACGCGGTTGAGGTTTCATTTAATGGTTCCTTCGTCTGTTATTTTATTCTTTTAACGCATAAAGTACTGCACACCAGAGTGGACAAACCAATCGTGCCCACGGCGCACATTGTTGCGTAATAAAAATTAACCGCGTCTCTCACGTTACAGCGTAATTCTGAAGCTTTCTCGCGATTGTTTTAACAAAATTACGACAATATCTCGCAATCCTGCTTATTGATTCCTATAAAAATTTTAAATAATTGTAGTGAACTCATATTGCGTGCACGTTTTTATGGAGTGTATCATTTTTGTATTGGCGAGGTTTCTTCTCTCCGTTTAAATATCAAGATCGTGAAATTCACGGGCATTCTACGATCTTACTCAAAGTCCTTTGTGGGGATTTGCAAAAAAATAAAAACACCACATACCACGCAGACGCACGGCATCCAATAGTTCGAATGCGCACGCCTAACGCCGATTTACCCTGCTGTTAGCGAAATCTTAGGAAAGATACGCGATCCGTAACGAACCTGTCGATTAACCTGTCTCCAGCATGATGAGTCTTTCGACATGAATTGTGATTGAGTGTCGCGGATATAGAATAACATCGCGATAACGTCAGTCTCATCCATTTTTAATAGGCATTATTTTACTTTCGTAACACAATAGATTTACCCCGGGAAATAATTTCAGATGAAGATACTGACGTGTCACAATGGCGCACGAATCAATTATACGGAAATGATCGACAGTCGTCGATCTCTCCCGTAAAAGCAAATATTAATCGTGTATCTTCAATCAGCGCTCCGCACACATTCTAGTCACTGTTTCACAGTACACTCGCAACTTCACCGCGTATTTGAAAAATGTAATATTTGCCAGCCAAACAAGACGAAAAATTTACACGGGCGTATTGATATTGAAAAAGCCGCAGATGGAAAAGACAAACACACTTGATATTGACGAAAGTTGCTAAATACTCACTCGCATATGCGGCATAGATTTAAATACTATACTCACTAATTTTTTAAAGCATTGTTTTAATCGCGCTTTAACACTTTTCTGGCTGAAAACCGATTTTTATAAAAAGATAAAGTATCCATTTCTACTTTTCTGGATACAATAAATAATTTGGAAATCTACTTTTGTGGAAAAGATAACGTTATTTTCTTTTTAAGTTTCGAGAGATTTTCCGGTTGTTGACTTGTGAATGTCAGAAGAATGTTATTTGTGTGTGAATGTGACAATTTATTACATTATTGAATACATTAATACGCATGTAATCATCTCCTATGCGGCAAAAAGATGTTTACGCGCGTCTCAGTACTTAGAATCATTCGGAGCATGAGTAACTTATTAACGAGCTAGTTGGCCCATTAGCACTTTATGGCTTCATACGGTTGTACTTGCTGCAGAAAATCCATTTGCTAATTGAAACGTCCTGCCATTTACGAAATCGAGCACAGACTCGGTGATAAGATTCATTCGCGAATTTCAAATTAACATTTCGCCGAATGGCAAAATATATGAAGTAAGTTCGTGACTCACTCTATTGTGCGTTAAACTATTAGCTTCATCAATTTACGTTTTTTATAGATTTGTAAGAATCTTGTCCCACGCACGGAATGTTTTCCAGATTTGTTAAGTGAAAGATCAGTGTCTTGAATTTTTATCTTGCGGATAAGATAACTAATGCAATGTAAAAGTAAAATTTGTCCGCAAAATTCTCCGCTTCCTTGTTATTTCTATCCGCATAGACATTTTCCCAAATGCAGGTTAGATTCCAATCAGAATGCCCAACTTTATCCCTTTTAAAATAAATTATTCCACTACGATACCAATTGGAAATCCTATTCTTGTTCCAAACATGAGTTCTCTGTTTAGAATCGGAACAGAAGTATGAAGGAAACCCGAGCTTTTTTAAGTGTTTTCTGCATTAGTTTCATTAATGTAATAAAGATAGTTTGATAATTTTTCATCTTTACTGCCGTTTCCTACAACTGCGAGACAGTATCATTAGCATTTTTCGAGGATCCTTGCCGGGACGTCTAATATTTTACGTACATACTTTTCATGAACGCATCTAATCTTAGGTCATTTTTACGAGCTGCCCGTAATTTTATGGACGGTTGGCGAGCGCGATCCCAAGGGTAAACCGGAAACTTTTCCAAAGCTGCCTCGAACCGCTCATCTCTCCGCTGTCCAAACTTGATTCATCTAACTTCGCCCAATGAAGTTCGCCATCCGAAAAGGCACGAATTTCGCGAATCGATGCAAGAATTCGAAAGGACGTTCGCGCGCGTACAGTTCCGCGGTCTTCCGTTACATCGCGGAAGTTTGCGGTGGAAGAGCGCGACAGCTGTTTCGAAAGCGTGACATCGCCAACGCGTTACGTCAGTCGGACGAAAATCAGAAAAACAAAGGGAAAGCGAAAAGTCGAGAATCTCCGAAGGCTGCTGGTCAAAGACCACAATGAACCGTCACAAAGTGTGTATCAGCGCGGCTGACGCTCCGCGTTATTATTGAAAAAGTTATGAGCCAGCCCCTCGTTGACAAAGCTAATTCATACCTCGCGCCCACCCATCGCCGATCGAATATTTTAATTGTCGGCGGCTCCTCTTGTTCTCTACCTCATTGTGCTTCTCTTTGCGCTACTGGACTGGCTTTAATTGAGTCCCAGCGCTTGTTCGCTCTCTGTCCGAGCGGAGAGATCCACAAAGAGAGTAGCCCGTGCTCCAAGTTCGGTGACTTTGGGGACTTTATTGTTTGCGTTGACGTTTAATTGCCGAGCAGAAACTGTACAAGAGACTCTCGTGCAGACTTAGCGTGCATTAATATTATCTTGTATTACGCGATCGCATCGCGAGACTAGAAGTGTTTTATCACCTTGCGATCAATTGGTTTAGAAAGTTTCAAGTTGAAGTTCAGCCTGATCACAAGTTACAACACGGCAGTTCCAAATTTATATCATCCTTCAAAATCACCCGTGATCTCGTATACGTCAACTTAAAGTTGAAATATCGCACGAACTAAATCATTTTCAAGATTATATTATCATTAAATGTTTCTGCCTTTCTTAAAATAACTCGACGACGAAATATTCAGTTTCGGAGCTAAGTTTTCTAAAAAAATACATATAAAAAATTTAAAAGGAGTGTTTACATGTGCGATTGTGAATTCTGCAGTGAGTTAAAACGTAACGCGAGACGTATAATCGTGCTTAAAGGAGATTGGCATACTTAATCTGTACTCGCGATGCGGATCGATGATAGGAACGAATCAGATCGGGGCCATGTTCTGAAAGCGGTACCGCAAATTTAATTTTTAATAGCGAGTCTGGATTTGTTCAATCTTCTCTCTTATATCCTTTCTGCGTCTTCTCCCCATCTATATGGCATTGCTTCGGCGTAGACCGATTCCGTACGAAAAAAGATTATTATCGTATGACCTAGATTGCTTTGGTATGCAGGCGACGTTACTTGAGTAAAGAGAGATTCAATTTCTGAAGAATACGATCGGATATGATGTTAATCCCCCAGCAATTCCCCGAATAAATAAGTCTCTCTCTCTCTTTCTCTCCCCTCCCTCCTTCCTTCTCTCTCTCTCTCTCTCTCTCTCTCTCTCTCTCTCTCTTTCTCTTTAAGGTCAACCACCTCGGAAGAAAAATAGATGGTCCTGTCGCCGAGGAGTTTTGCCTGAATCGCTCGAATACTTTTCACTTAGGGAAATTACGTCGTGAAAGCGCGTCGGTCTAGCGGGATCTCGCTTTCGTCGGTCGTCTCGTTAGCGTGGCACACCTGATACTCTGCCAATCGCTATTTTTGGAATGATTTCGTCCGCCGCGAGTCCTACTCTCTCGCGCGCGCGGGTTCGTAAACAAAGTTACATAACGGTAACGTTGTTATTTGATCCTGCATTCAGGTGTTAATTCGCGGCTTGGTTGACCGCGAATTGAGATTCCTCGGCCGTCCTGGCCGAGTCCTTTGATACGAATGAGCTCTCACGAGCTAAGCAACCCATGTAATTGACGCGACCGTTCTTCTTCGCGTGGTTCTTTTCAGCGAAAATTTATCCCTCGCAAGTGCAAGTTTACATAATAGCCGTGGTTTACGTAACCCGAGAGGGATTCTATCGGGCAGTGGAGATCTGCTGCGAGAGCGAGCAAACGTCGTTGGTGCACTGAGAGAAATTATCCGATAGAATATTAACAAACGAATATTTCTGATCAGAGTATCGATGAATTTTTGTATTCAATCAGGAAACATTCGATGAGAAATGTCGGTTTATAATTTTTTGATCGATTTATCTGATAAAACGCCATGATTTAATCGGAAGTATTCGATTAAATTAAATATATTGGATATATCCTGATTGGATATAAAAATTGGCCGAAATTTGATCGGAAATATTCGTTTGTTAATTTTTTATCGGATAATTTTTCTCAGAGTGTGTAACGCGCGAGATTACCTCCCATAATACAATTACAGTTGCAAAATATGAGCCGATCTGCCGTGAGCCATGTCGCGTGACCTTCCTCTCGCGCGAGCTCGATCAACGGCGTTTACGTTGTCGATAATTTTTGTCCGGTCATTAGGCACTGTCAGTGCTTTGATTTATCCGGCATGCGCCGCCATGGCGGCATCGCGAGTGAGCTTGCACGAGCAACGAGGCCAGAAAGAGAGGAGCCAAGCGCGTAACGTTGTCCTTTTTCCATCGTTACGGCGCTCGATACTTTCTTTCATATCCAAGGTCGCGCTGACGGAAATCATTATTTAGAAGCGCGCGCGCGCACATACACACACGCACACACACGGTAATAGCAGTGCCGGAGCCGCGTGAAGACATTTCCTCATTGCTGGCGCGTATACCGTTGTTCGATAAGCGTAATGTGGAACGCGTGCGTATGAGATAATTGGAAAATCGGCGATCGAGACACTTAGCGGCCTTTACACGCATTATAGTGATCGATAACGGTAAAGCGATGCCTCGGCTTTACGCCGGCAACATTTTAATATTGTGAATTGAAGCGCCGCGAGAAAAATCCCCGCCAAGAAATTACGCGCGT
>NW_022639494.1:1669734-1700930 GCF_010583005.1 Odontomachus brunneus | reverse complement strand
CATACACCCTTCCCTTTCTCTCTTCCTCTCCATCTCTGTGCCCGAGAGATGCATACTTTATTTAACATACTTTATCTTAAATTATACAAACAATAAAATCTGTATCTCGACACCGCGAAAGCAGTTGCCAAAAATTATTACAAGGCAGGTAAAATTTAGCTTACGCGTTCACGAATAATTATATTCGATAGGCATTCGATTAAAATTTTCACGGAGATCCTACAGTATAAATGCTACGTAAGAAGAGATAAGAAGAAAACAAATTACTTCACTAATCAGTTCTTAAATTACCGGCACGGTGGAGGTTCCATCCCGTATTTAAGGCGGCCCCGAGCCGAGCTATTGCTAACAGCTGATTTGCTTTTCAAGTTTCACCCGGGTTATTACTTTGGATTACACAACCCGGAGTAATAATTTAATGTTATCGGAAGATTGGGGAAATTGGCCGGAGGAAAATTAGCCGCTCCGTCACGCGTGAGATAATTAACATTACAGAATTTACGCATGGCGGGTTACGGTGGCTGCATAGATATAGCTGCGGAAGAACCTATGGTTTTCTGTCTCTCTTTCTCTCTCTCTCTGCCGCAAGCGAAAATTTTACGCGGCTTTCGCTTTGATCTCGTCGAGAAGCTGCATTTTTAAAGCGTCAACTTCGATTATACGCGTTCGACGTTCGTCGAACGGATCTTTATTTTCGCCGATGTAAACGCTTGCCCCGTTACAATTAATAGCTTTGCGTTCAGACGGAACTGCATTAATTCTATTTTAATGGACCGCGCTTCACCTGTCTCATTCGCAGAACGAATCGCGCTCGGCAAATTAACGCATTTTCCATTAACGTCGTCGCGTGTGATTTTGATTAGATTTCGCTTTTGTATTCGTGGAAAGCTAACGGCAAATCGCACGTGACGTCACGTCGAATCGTATGTACTTCGCGCAGATACGCGATGCGAAATCGACTTACGTCTGACTATACTGTTTCGAATACGTCAATACGCGTTCGCTGCGCAACGGCGATATGACAATTACGAACGCGTAATCGCTGATTTCTCGGCGCGCCTCCCTCGCATAATGAGATCGCGAACGACTGCGTGAATGTACTTGACGTGCGGCGCGTCATTCAGCTCAATTTCGACGGGATGATAGAGATATAAAGTAGTGCTCGCGCTCGCGGGACGAAATAAGGATGCCGTTACCGCGATTGTTACTCCCGACGATAACCTGATTGGTTCTCGAGCGTACCTGTTCGACGAAGGCATCGTCCAGAGAGATAGTTGTGTGTGTGTGTGTGTGTGTGTGTGTAGAGAGAGAGAGAGAGAGAGAGAGAGAGAGAGAGAGAGAGAGAGAGATGTATTTATGATCTTGTTTTCCCGAGCAAGCGAGAAATTACACCGTATTGTCGGTGCGCGTTCGCCGACGTGGTTAGCCGTGATGAAACGAGAGAAGAGGCCACACGAAGAAGATCTCCTCATCAAGGAAGGAGAGCCCTCTTTTCGCGGACCATCCGCGCATGAGAGGACGTTATCTTTCGCTCTCTACGCCCTTCGCATACATTTCGCCGACTAAACGTCCCCCGCTCTTTCGCCCCGCGCGTTGCATTATGCATCAGCCGTCACGCTCCTTGATCGCTCTGCTTTGCTTCTATTTCAATTAATGCCTATTGATTCGATCGGGGTCGTGTCATTACAGCGTATCGTAATTTGCATGAAAATTCGTCAGTCCGGCTTGGCACGAAATATCATTGATCGACGGAACAACAATGATGGGCCCCGGTGCAATAGGATGTGTTTCCTGAATGTTAAACGTATACTCACACGCGAATCGTCGGGGTGTCAGTACCGTGCGCAATTGGCTCCTTTGTATTTCCATGGTAATGCAATTTCATATTCCCGAGTCGAAATTTTAGCCCTACTTTTCCAACATCTGCATATCCTGAAGAAATTATTTCGAAAGTTCTCTCTACAATTCCGAGCGTGTTTAGTACACATGGAAACTGTAGAACTGAAGTCCTACTTAGTGCCTCTAAATAGCAGAAAACGTACAAAATGCAACTTGTAGGTTCTAAAGAGGAGTTCTCTGTAAAGTTGATAGGTTAAATGGTATCCAGAGAGATATAGGCTTCAGAGTATCAAAGTACGCGTTAAATGGGATACTGAAGTCGAAAGTAGGATTAAAACTCTGGATTCGGGCTTATGGGGTTAAAAGAGAGATTCAAGAGGGTAAAGGATTATTCACATCAAATTCATCATGATTGTAATCGCGCGGCTAGAAGAGAGAAAATGTTACCATGTAGCTCCGAAAAACAATGTACACCATCGTGATATTGTTATGGCGACATTGTCATTATCGTAAAAATGCAGCGTAAGCTTGTTCACGCGGAAAGTAAACTCACGAATTTTCGGAACGTATAAGTTGCACGAGGTTTTTGCAACACGGGAGAGCGCGACCGCGTTAAGCCGGTTGCAAGCGACCTGCGAACTGCCACTTAACGCGTTTCATAGGCCATGGCATAAATTCAGCGAGACAATAAAGGGACACGTCCGCGTCGCGACGTGTGACTGCGCTGCAAAATAAAAGTAACAAAATATAAGTAGAGTAAAAACGCGAGCAGAGAGCGCTGTACTCTCGGTCATTCGAGTAAATGATCCATAAAAGTTGCGTACTTGTGACAAAGCGTACCATCGCGACGCATCATTCGTTCGTAAAAAGCTCTCTCTCTCTCTCTCTCTCTCTCTCTCTCGAAGCTAAGACAACAACAGCGGCGACGACGACCGGCTAGACTGAGACTAACTATCTCTCTGCAAATTAGCGGCACTCGACGAGAACGCGAACGTGTCAATCGATCTATCGATTTCTTATTGATCTTGCAATCTGTGTTTGACCATATCTATCGGAGCGACTCGGCGAAGCGCTGACGTCGTTAAGACGTCCAAGTTTCCGGAGAATCTCGAGGATTTAGAGGGAGGATTCGAGATCGCAGACTATTCCACATAGGATGCCGCTTCGATAAGAAATAGTAGTAACAACGAACAAGGGCGGTAAGGAGCGGTAAGGGAAGCAAAACGGAGAGCAAATGGAAGAGAGAAGGAAATAAAACGAACGAATTGAGGAAAAATGAGAGAGAGAGACAGAAAGAGAGAGAGAGAGAGAATGACAGAGAGATAAAAGGGGGAGGAAGGGCAAAAGAGAGGAAATGTGAGTGAAACGTGAACTACTCGCGGAGATTTTATCCGTCTCGGACACCATTTTGCCGTTTATTTCTTCGCAACTGAAAGTCTTTTCCACCCCATTCGCTTCTCCCCGGCCCACGCGTATGTTTTACCTGTGCAGCGCCATTCGCCCGGGCATTAACGACGCTTAATTATCTATGCACGTTGCGCGCTGCGGGGTTAATGCAATTATTTTACGCGCTTCCATTATGCAGCGCGCGTAATTTCGTCAAATGAAGGAAAAAGGAGAACAAGTACGAGCATACGCATCATTTAGAACGTCGCCACCGTTGTCTTTCGCGACTCTGTCATCCCGACGTCCCGGTAAATCTCGGCGGATAGCGCGAGGAAGCACGATCAACGCTCGGGTATAATTACTCGTTTACTTCTAACGCGTAGACATGCATATTCATCGCTCCGTCTGGTATTGGTATACATTATTAATATTTCCGATTAAGCGTCGTTTTAACAAGCTGTCACGTGCATTGCGCACGTCATATCACGTGACGTGTCGTATAATTAAACTCCATAATAAGATACTCTTGGATGATTTTGTGCAAATAATAACATACCACTCAACCAACGTGTCATTTCGTCTCGTCTTGTAAATTTGAACATGCGGCCAAGCGAGTTTAAATTTTTCCTACCCGGTTTTCTCGTTTCTCGCGTCAGGGACAGCCTCTGTGAGCAGCTGCGCGAGAGAAGTTAAGGGCAATATCTCAGGCCGCCCTTATGAATCCCGTTTGTTACGAGAGTCTCTTTGAAACTGAAAATCGTCAGGATTTCATGGGGATATTTTTCGCCGTGTGTTCCGCTTCCTCGCAGACGCCCGATCATTTGTATCTGCCAGTGACATTTATGCTTGGCAAATTGGCACGTAATTTTTTTGCGCGTTGCAGGAAAGGATCGTCTGTTATTTCTTCGTTCGGGGAAGATATACGGGAGATCGGACGTCGGTAGAAACGTATTCACGAGCTCGAAGGACGAACGTGAACGGTGATTTCGAACATGTATTCACAAATGTGTATCAGCTTATACTTTACTATTTCGGATATACACTAATGCGGGAAAAGAGAAATTTTTCACATAGCGTAGGAGGATTTAATGTAACAGGTGGCTCACTCTGACTTGGCTAATTACGCATCCGTGCGACTTTGCCCCCGTGTATGTTTAAAAAAAAAAATTCATACCGCGATGAAGTCCGCTGAATTAACGTCCGCTGAGACTGGGTTGCATTTGGCTGCATTAACGTACTTGAATGCTTGATTATGCACAGTCACCTTAGTGCAAACATTATTAGTTAATTATCATTATAACTGAATAGCAATACTACTCGATGTTTCGATAAGCTACAGCGTGATGCCACAGGGATTGATAAATTTTTTGCAAATTGTCGCGACGGTATATACGGAAAAAATATTTTAGTAAAAATTATGTTAAAATTATATTTCTTTTTATAATATTGCTTTTTGTATAGCTAGACTATACAGTTTTTTTCTTTTATTCTTCTCTTATTGTCGTAAACTTTGAGCGCAATTTTAATTGAACGCGAACTACCAAGACTCAAGTTTGTACGAAAATTTCATTAATACACAAAAAAAGATTTCAGTTTGGTCAACTGAATGGGGAGCAGACAAAAAACTCACTTGCGAGAAATAATTCTCTGTTACTGTAACCGAAAACATTTGAGAACATTCAGCTGCGTTAAAACTCGGTTGGGATAATTGAGAGAGCAATTGGCTCAGTAAGAAACCCCCTACAGGAATCCTTCTGTTCTCACAACCGAGTTTTTCATCTGTGGTCCTCAAGTAAGAAAATTCAGTTACACCAACGGAGTTGTTTCTTCTGTGCACGCGTGATAAAATGAGGTTTGCTCGTAATTAAAAGCTCAATTATCCGTTATGAGAACATTCTCAATGAGATAAGATAACTGCTTAGTTTAGCAGAACATTGGAATTTCCAGATATATCCCGATACGATGTTATTATGTTTATTACATGGGAACGCGTGCGTCTGTCGAATATCATAATCATCGGCGTGTGTGCGTGAATATGTATACGCAAAAGTAATCCTACTCCAAAAGCGAATTCCGCGGAAGATTTTCATCAGGGCAGTTTTATCAGGGTGCCTACAAAGGCATGATTGATTGCACGCACGTGGACGTTCGTTTAAACAAGCACGCGTGCATACGTGTGTGTACAGAATCTACACGGTACCTCACGTAACTACGTTATGAATGATAGCAGGGGCGCATATTTCTGTGGCCGTTCAATATGATATCTGTGTAAAGAATAATAACGTAATCCATAGCCATAATTCTTTCACGAACGTCACGCGTCATGATCGCGTCTCGAATACGAAAAATTACTGCTGTAAGTCAAGAATATACAACATAAATTAATTGCAATATATTGCAATCAATATATTGTACGGCTATCACAAAATACGTTGTCAATGGATTGCGTTAAAATCGTCACACGATATAAATCGCAATAAATCGCGTATCTTTTATAATTCATTTTTCATAGAATTTATCACATGTTGGCGAGAACTTCCAATCGGAAGCGTAACAAAATTTATCAAAAATCGTCAACAATCTTCGCGAGCGCGAGTAGTCTTTAACTGTCCAACTAAGCAACGACTCGCTTCGGAATTGAACATTGAACAATCGCGATAGATAAGATGAGCCGCTCTCTTTAAGATAGAAAGAGACGGCCACATCTTGATATTTATCTGGATAGTAAACAGGCGCGATTAAACAACGGCTAGACTAATTAGTACTTTTGTTAACGTACTTTTCAAGATCCATGGAAAAGTGTGCTTACTTGAAGGATTCTCGAGACAGATGAAAATCGAGCAAGTTACATCACGGGCTCCAAGTTGGGAACGGTAAACCCCGTGGTTACAGGAGTTTTCTGAATTCTACCGGCTGCGCACACTGGCAAAGATAAGGGTCTATCCGTCGGGCGCGAGGCGAAGCGGGGCGATAAAACGCGAGCGGAGAAACGCGGAAAAGTTTCCATAAGCCGGAGAAATATCGCTTCGGTTTAAGATCAGCAGGAATTTCAAACTATGCAAATAACCAACGTAACGCGCGTAACGTACGATGCATTGCCGGTGATACGTCGCCGTCATAGTCGTGTATCGGAAAGGCGTTATTCAAGATAGCGGGGCTCGTTCGTATTAAATCGTGACGTCTATTAATTATCAGGGCAGCCTATAAATCTTAAACTTTAATGGCCGCTTAAATTTCGGACGATATATTACACGTGGTCCTGTCAATTTTGAATGCCCCGCGTTGAGAGAGCATGATGAATAGCTTGGAAGTATTCGCGTGAACTTTTTTGAGCGCCACACGAAACTTTTGTTAGATTTTAGCGTTTGGCCGATCGAAGGTTTAATTAAGTATGAAATGTAATTGAAATTTCTTCCCCGTGAGTCTCTCTCTTTCTCGCAGATTGCTTGTGATTAATTGGATTTATCAGCAAACGCAAATGCCGACGTCTTCTATTCTTCACTTATTTCAGACGTCTCGTATTGTGCGAAGATTGATTCTTGCAACTTTTACAAACGCGCTAAAACTTCTATTCAAAACTCCAGTCGATTTGACCGACTTTTGCACATGGCGATAATTCTACACGTGTGTAACTAGTGTGTGTGTGTGTCTGAGAGAGAGAGAGAGAGAGAGAGAGTTCAATCTATTAACCGTATTTATGTAAGTATTTACAAAACAAAAAAGATCTTGTTATAAAATTAAAAATTCAATATAATTGCAAAATCTAGATTAACATCGTATTAAATCGTGATGCCCTGATAATTAATAGACGTCACGATTTAACATAAAACATTTTACTTCTATCTCGAGAAGCTTGAACATCATGAAAGTTTAACGGAAGTTTTTCTCTTATCTCACTTATAAACCTCTATACGTGAAACTACATCTTTTACCACAAATTCAGCCAAATGTACGGTTATTAAGAAAGGAAATTACATGCAACTGTATACATAAAGGCTCTCATAGCGTTATCGAGTGCCTACAGTTAAAACTTTTTACTACTATTGTTGTAAAAGAAGAACTTTGAGTTTTTGTAATGCATTCACTGCAGGATTCCTGAGTGTCCATGTAAACTATTCGATCACATTGAACCGTTTCAAGCGGAAAAATTCAAAGTACTTTAGCTAACGAAAATAGCTGTTGGTAAATAGCTCTGTGATTGTAAATTTAAAAGTACTGTAATTGCCATTAACTTAGAATAAATCCAAAGAGATATATCCCGAGTCGAAATTTTGGTTCCACATTAACTCTGCAAATGTTTCTTTTTAAAAATACAGACACAAGTTAATCAAATAATCAAAGATTTTCACACGGAAAAAGAAATATGGTTGTATTATCCAAATGTTTGAGGAAATATATAAATATATAATTATCATTAAACATTTATATATAAATATATAAATGTTTAATGAAATATATATTGATGAAATATATAATAAGTTAAACGAATCATAATTCATTGAACTTATTAGAATTCTATTTAAGTTAATAAGATTCTGCTTAACCAGAAATCTTGTTTGGTCAACCGGAATTTTGGTTCTTCATATATTTTGTCAGATATTTAATTAATTAATTTAGTTTGGCAACCAAATATTTTTTCTGTGCATGAAGTTACAAATATTTGTTGAACGACGACGGACTATAAATGTCGACCTAAATTTCAATCCGAGTATTTCCTTGTGCTCGATGGATTTATCCGTTCTGGGCAATCGTTCGTTTCCGTTAAAATCGGAAACCTTCTGTATAATCTCACACACCTAGAAATATGTGATGTATCGTTGCCCATGTCCGACACTCTGCGTCCTCCATCCTGGTTTCCGATTTAACATCCTGGCAGCTCCATTGGGAATGGTACGCACCAACACATGTACCACGGTATACAAAACGTGCACTGGCCACCTTAAAATATAATGGAACTCAAGAAAGCATGTTACACGCGAGAATATACGTAAACATACGAGGTAAGTTTGACCGTTTTAAAGGGCCGCGGGATGTTTGGAGAGTGTCGATTACTTGACCGTACAATAGTGGAGGGCCGACAGTTGGCACTTGGGGATTGTTTTGTTACAGTTTCGCGAGCACTTTGTCATTCGATAGATCGATAGTTATATATTAACAATTTTTTATCAGGTATATTCGCCCAACTACGCATTTCTCATCACTAATTAATCGAAAGCGGGGACGTATTTTCTGAATTAATCAACAGTGATGAGAAACGTGTAACTAAAAACAGATTTAACTAGTCGAAAACTTTTAGTAATTTACTAATTTACCGAATGGCAAGATATTTGCGGAATTGTACAGGCACCCCCTTTTTCCTCTGATTATCACCGAATTTTTCATTTCTAATTAATAAATCTGATGACATTGTCACTTGAGAGAGTCGATAATAATAACAAGCGTGAAAGACGCCGACTCGACACGTCACGACAAGCATTGATCTGAATATCCTAAATATACGAGATTACTCTCTAATAATATACTTACGATATGTTCCAACGATCGCACATTGCTATGTTCGACACTCTCGATATTTATTTGCACGCGAGATTCACTTTTGATGGATAAAAGACGTATAAAATGCGGAACGGTGTCGATCAATGTGTTGATGATGGTTGCTTAGCGCGAAAAGATCGAAAATAACTAATGATGCGCATATCGACTATTAGCGTCGTGTCGTGAACGATAGCACGACCTGGAAAGGACGCGCTCTGTGAGATACTCTTTTTCTTCTCTCTTAACAGCCCGACGCTACTTTCCGCGCTCTGTAAGATACTCTTCTTTCTCGCTCTTAACAGCCCGACGATACCTTCCGCGTTTCGGCGTCACGCGAATACCCCTGGCATCGTTTCTCCTTCCACTCTGATTATCACCGAATTTCTCATCCCCAATTGACTAATCCGATGATCGTCCGATTACATTGTCACTTGAGAGAGTCGATAATAACAAACGTAAGAAACGCCGACTCGACACGTCGCGACAAGCATTGGTTTGAAAATAGCGAATATACGAGATTACTTTCTAATAATGTACTTACGATACGTTCCAACGATCGCACATCGTTATATTCGACACTCTTGATACTTATTTGCACTCACTTTCGACAGATAAAAGACGCGTAAAATGCGGAACGGTGTCGATCGATGTGTTGATGGCGGTTGCTCAGAGCGAAAAGATTGAAAATGCCTGCGCAATGCGTGACAAAAATTCACTCTGTCTCACTCACTCACTCACTTTATATATCCTTCTTTCTCTTGCAAATTCAAATATACTCAAGATATGATTCAATAGAAGAATAGAAAGAACGACTATGATTGGTCAGTCATGATTGACGCTTCGAAGCGTTTGCAGCGTTGAGTGGATTCTACTTTCAGTCTCCCGAATGCTTTATTATTGATAGATCGCTAATTACTGCAAGTTTTCGCTCAGACGCATCCGTAAGCTAGCTGTGCATTTTTCATGATTGTTAGTCAGTTCAGAAAGCGGAAATGTGTTTTCTAGATTAATTGATGGTGAGAAACGTATAGTTGGTAAACGAAAGTGATTGGCTGAAAATGTTTAGTAACTGTCGATCTATCCAGTCATAAAGCAGATGTTATAGCTGACGAGTCGCGCAGTGATGCAAAATCCGTGGAAGAAAAAGCCATACGATATGTGTTTCACGCGTCGCGACACGGTGGCGTGATCGTCGCGTGCGGCAGTTCGACCGGCGGCATTGATTTCATGAATTTGCAAACTTGTGGACCAGCGACATAGCAGGACGTGGAATACGTATTTCGAAGTGTTCGTTACAGTTCTCGTCGGGTTCTCTCAGTAATCGGAATATTTCGTCGGCCTTCGAAATGTTTCATCGGATCCCTGTCTCGTCGTCGTGTTATTTAACTCGTGTTTCGCCAATCGAATCATCCACGAGTGTCAGTGTCACGACGGAGTAGCCACGAGCCGGAATGTTGGATCGGGAAGCCGGGCTGGAGGACGCGGCCAGTGAAGCATCGTATATTTCCAGGTACATGAAATCATTGATTGCACAGAAGGTTTCCGATTTCAGTGAACGTTTGACGTCGGTTCTGTACCGTTTCTTTGCGTACCTCATTGATTCCAGCGCGGCGCTCGCTTTTCGACGCTTTCTTTCTGACGCTTTCTTTCATTCTATCTTTATCGCTCGTCGCATATAGAGGGAAAGTAGAATATTTTTCGACACGAAAGACTCGAACACAATGCTCTTGTGTATCTAGCGTTCTTTTAGGTAATCTCCCGCTTGTGAATATATAAGATCTGTCCTGTTTAGCTCAACTGGTGCACACTAGTGCAATATATTTATCTCACTTATTGCATCAGCGTGCACCAGTTCAGACAGTTTAGCCAAAAAAAAAACAGACCTATAATCGGAAGGTCGAGGCTATTTTTTAGTCGAATGACACTCGAGCTGTCTTTCTAATTCTAAAGGGCCGCCTATAATTATCGCAGTTACATTTTAAGCACTAGTCTGTGAATCGGCCATGTGTCTGTGTCCTCTTCGCGTAAATTCGTGAAAAGTGAAAAGTTCCATTGACAAGTTAAATAAAACTTTTCATTTCTCACGAGCTAAGGAAATAGATACACGATCGATTCACAGACTAATATTGCAGCCTTAAAACATAATTGACGACCGCATTGTAGATGATCCTTAACTCTCTCATTCTTTCTCTCACTCTTTTTCCGTCGATAATGTCAGTTTAACTCAATACATGGTGTCGAAACACAGGAACGCGTGATAGAATTTCGCCCTTTGAAAGTTCATACGCGATTATTGGATTTTCTTTGCCGGCGTTTGCATATTTTTCCTGCAAATTCTTTTGAGTGGCAGCCGCCGCGAGCGAACGGCTAAGTAGAAATACGAGAGAGCGTTCAGTTTTAATGACCGCCCGGCGCAGAAGTAAACGTGTAAATATTTCTCAGTACGTCGCGAATAAATAGTCGGCGGGTAAAATGAAAGTTCCTCCAACGGCAATCCGTATCAGCGAAAACACATCAGCGGGATTACATGCGCGATCCTTATTACATTTCGACGATTACGTAATACCCGTTTGATTCTTGATCACAGTATTTGCCGTATTTATTTCGGGAACGGTCGTTCGCGGCGAGAAATCGCTGCAGACAGCGTTTTCATTAGACTGCCAACAAAGCATCGTCGACAGGCGGGCAGCCGGGCAAAATAGTGCGATAGCATGCGCATCGGAGCCGAATGAAAAACCGGCTTGAAATCGCGATACTCGCCCGGAACAACCGATGGGCCAATGTAATCTTGCTTAATTCACTGCGGTTATGCGTTATCAGATCTAATTTATAACGACACAAGGACACGCTGCGCGCGCGCCACGTAACACACAATTAGTATCGACAGCGGGCGAATGGTATTGATTTTACAGCTTTATATCCGTTCTTTTGTCGCGGGCACGGCTGTCGCGAGGCGTGAGCAATTCAATATGACGTTAATGGGTAAACAACTACGCTCAATTGCGACATGCTCGGGGCGCGTCACCCCGAGCTACGAAAGAAGATTCCAAAATAGAAGTCTCGGCAAGAAAATGTATCTTCAAGGATGCATGCACGCTGCATTGGTAAAAGTGGCAGAAGTAATTGCCTGGTATCGGTAAGCATCATGTGTTGAATATTCCATGAAACCTAAGTCGAAATTTGGACCCTATTATATAAATTATTAATTATATAAATGTAATATTTAAAAAGGATAACGAATTGTGCATAAAATTTTCATTTCATTATATGACAGAGTAGTAACAGATTTAGTTGTAACTCTATGAAAAGTGTCACGAGAAAATTTGTGGACTCCAACGTTCGTGTTAGGAAACAGCGTTATAAATTCACATCGGGATTCTCAAGATTAAATGAGAAGATATAAGCTTTTCTTAATTAATTTTTTAGTAAGCTATACGTTCTTCAAACGACGTCCATAAATTCACGCTGTCTACACGTAGATGTGGAGCATTTACGCGAGTGATTTACGCGTAAACGCCCAACTCTGCGGAAAGTTCGCGCATGTCGATAGTCGCGAAGCTCAGCCCCGAAATCTTCTCATCGCGCGGTAGTGTACGGTAAACCATGGGCGGATCTTATACAGACGTGTGTTCTTGAACACCCGTGGTAACCGAATTTCGAAAAGTGGGATAAGGCAATCGCGGATAGGAAATACGAGACGACAGGGAAGTAGCAGACACGGAGTATCCCGTAGGGCATGCTGCATTTCGCAACCAATTTCTGGTTTACTTCAAAGTGCTAGTGCGATCGAAGTATATCTTTGTTATTTTTTACGCTATCACAACGTTGTCGAGAAGTTATGATGTTGTGCGATCGCATTAGCGAATAACAAAGGTGGCAAGTGTAATCTATGCATATCCGAATCGAAATTTTGGCCTTATGTTAAACCTTGAATTCTACAACGCAGTAGGAACTAAGTTAGCAAAGTAGATTTAATTCCAATGATACAATTTTCTCCTACTTTGTTTCTGATGATGTCCGAAATTTTCCTTTTCACTTTTTTTAGCATCAAAATAAATGTTAAATGAAATAGTGAAGTAGGAAAAGTAAGATCACAAATTTCGACTTTAGTATGTTGCCAATTTTTCCTCGCGCCAAATCGACCGTAAATACTTCTCATCGGGGTTGAACCATCGTTCATGCTCTCGCCCAACACGCGACATACGGAATCAGTCGCGAGTGCCAAGTTTGAATTATCATATCGGACAACACGTAACTCGTGACCGGGGCGAAGTCTTGCATATGCGTTGTCGACCGTGTAACCGCGAAGCTAAACTTCGGCCAGACTTCTGCCCACGTAAACGTCGTGCCGTGAATGTTGGGAATTATTTATGAGAAGCTGGGATGAGCCGCGTTCTCCCTCCAGAGCCTGGGAGCGTTCCCGATTTATCGGGCTTATGGGGAATCCAAGCTTCGCCGAGGTGTCGTCCTAACGCTCTACTTTCACTTTACGTGTAAAATCTCCGATCAATTTCATTTAATTGACAGAAACGAATGATCGAAATCTCAAGTAGCGCAACGACGTTCGCATAAAAAAAAAAAGAAAAAGAATGAAGAAAAAATACTCGCCCCCAGGAAAACAATCTTATTCTTAGCGGCATTCTTTTGTACAGAGTGGGTCACCTAACGCTAGTTTCTAAAATATCTCTGTTGTTTTCTTTATATCAGAGAAAAATGTATAAGGGATAAATCATTCGGTTGGAAAGGTCGGCTCTCTGACCACAATATTTATCCCTTCCAACCACCAAATTTATTTGTGACACATTTGCCTCTAATGTAAAAAACAACAGAGACATTTTAGAATCTAACGTTAGATGACTTACTCCATATATGGCTCCAAGAGGATTCTTCTAAAAGGAAAATACTCCAATACCTAACAAAAGAACTCCAGTGGCAAGTTGCTATTTCTGCTGCAATCTCGTATTCTAAATGAAAACTCTTACCAAAAGAGTATTTCTCTTCTAATGAAAAGGAAACTATTACTCGAAACTATTACACGAATTACTATTATTCCAACTTTCTCGTTTGAATCAAGAGGAATATATTTACTTGAGACGGAACGTCCTCTCACTAAAAGAAATTTCTATTAAGAATAAGATCTGTATTATAGATAAAATTCTTCTATCTTTAAAAATATTGTGGTTAAAATATTTTTCCTTTCAGTTTCAAAACAATTCTCTTGAGGCAATGTGTACGAGGATTACACTTTTTCGACTATTTATTTCAAGTAGAGCGGAATGTGTGCAAGAAGCCTTCAAGCTCGCTGTAAATCACTGTACACGACTGTTCGTTACATTGAATCTCACCGGCACAATAATTAGATGTAATACGCAATTATATTATCGAGCATTCGGTTTAAATTTACGGATCGCGTGCATATAATAATAATTTATTAATAAAGATACACATTTAATTAATGTTTAAATTATGATTACGTTATTGGATGCTGCGTTTCTCTCGATTTCCATTTCCCGACTACCGTATAGCATTTTGATGCGTAATTTATAATTAGGATTATAGCGCTGAGTTTAATTATAAGTCGATACGTTTGGCCTTAAAGTTGCTCGACGGGGACGTGGTGGTGATCCTCGGAATTTCGGCAGTCGATCGAACTCTCGACTCTCGGTTTCCCGCTAAATTCGCCAAGTTAATTTAGCAATTGCGAAAAAGGTTTTCAAACTCTAGGACAGGTAGATGCTGAGTTCCATATTCATCTTTGTGCTAAATATATTTCGCTACCACAATCGATTCGCGGTATAATGAACTGGAAACGTATTTCTCTCGAAGTACATAAATTCGCCAACGTAAACGAAAGGCCAATTTAGCAGGCAAACAAATCTCGCGTAACAAGAAACTGTTCTGTGTTTGAATTTACGCAAGTTCTGCAATTTATCTGTATTTCTTGCTTGCTTTTACCACAGCACTGTGATGCAGCTCGTAACGTATAACAATTTTACGTAGTATGTCGCACCGATAAGTAAACGATTGGGCAAACATCGTAAAAACGTTGTGTGCAAGAACAACAAGTGAAATATAAATAAGCGGAAATAGGCAATTCGCGCGGGCTTCGAAAATATTAGTACTTGGGCGAGTGTATGCGATGTGAGAAGTGACTCATGAGTTATATCGAAATAATAATCGATAATAATCGAATGCTGCTCCGACTTTATTATGCAAAATGGACATTAATTGTTCCGCTATACGCGAAGTGCGAATTCCCGACCTAAATTATTCTACTCGAGACAATTTAAGAATATCTCTGTTCTACCCAAGGAGATAGAGGAGATTTTTCTCCGCATGAAAACGCTGAATGCACGAATATTATATCTCTGCGGTTAATTAAAAGAATACGTGCTCGTACGTGCGCTCTTATGTCCTTTGAGAGACGAGAATTCATTCGTGAATGCGGTCTTATTCAAGGAGGATGTGTCTATAAAGAAGAAGCGAAAAGACTGAATCGAAACTGGAACGATACAATTTTTGGCCGTAACGAAGAAAATAATTATTCTTCTTCAACAATTTTTCTCTAGATTCGATTTCACTCCCCTCTCCCCCCTTCCTCCGGTGCATATAAAGCGGACGTTGCGTGGTTTGCACCGCGCGATATTTAATTTTCTCTTCGTTCCCAGGCAACGTAAAAACGAGCTTTTAGTTCATTTCACTCGGTTCCCGTTGCAGATAAAACGAGGTCGATTGCACGACTGATAGTATGATTGGGTTTGCGTAACATAGAGTGAAGCCGATCGATGACCGGTTGGTCGATTTTTTAGACTACAATAGATTTCGTTATGGATTCGCGCACACAAAGGCCGGCAAAGAAGAACCAGCATGAAAGTACGAATCGCCATTAGAACATAGATTCGCAGGAACGACGCGCGAAATCACGCTCGCGCACGTGTGCTCTTTGTCGCTAACGTCCAGTCGCGGATCAAATTAACGCCTCCATACGTTGTCATATAACGTTAAATGCACGGCTACGTTTTATGACGTAAAAGACTGTCGGAACATGCCGGAGAGGAGATGTCTGTTCTGATTATACTTCAGAGCCTATATTCTTGAAATTTTTGCATAAGTTCCTTTGTACATATGGAGAGAATGTTGTAGTAAAAATTATAATACAATTTTAGTTAAAATTATAATAAAGTTTTCAAGAATACAGATTTAGGAATTGCATAACTGCGCTGCAGCAGCGGCAAAGACACCTCGCAAAATCCGCGCGCAAATCGGACGATAGCGTAGCCGCGCTCAGCTGTACCATGGGATCTCGAGTGTCACGTAACAAAAAATTGACGGGAAATTGCCGAACTAAGCTCAGCGATGCATCTAGATATTTCAATTTCGTTTTCTCGCTCGCGCTGAAAACGCGAGACTCAGGCGCGTCTCGCGATGAAACAAACGACGTCGTTACAAGATAACATCCGCGAAGTAAACGCGACATATACATCAGCGTTACAGATACGCGGCAGGAAAATAAGCATCGTATTCTTCGCCGTTATGACGGCAAACTCGACGGTGGGACGCCGGAATCAGAATTAGACACGGGGGACTCGCGCGATAAAGTAACAAGCCGGGTGACGATAATGGATCGCGACGGGCGAGAAATGAGTCCGTCTGTGTTGTCGTTTGATTTTCTAGCGCCGTTTCAATTGGTAATAAGCTCGCCCGCACGTTTAGGAGTTTACTCACCAGATATGTATTTCTAGGCCATCCAAGGGGCGTGTTTTCAGTGAGCATCAAGGGAGTTAATCATAAATTCATTATTTATCAAACAGAATTACGTTTTTATATATTTATTTCGCTATCTAAATATAATTCGTGTTAATATGAAACTAATTTTGTGATACTATCTTGTCACGTTTCACTCAATACAATATTCTACATAAAGTAACAGTTTTCTAATCTACAATTGACTCACTACACAAAAACGGCGTAGTGAATATTATTCTTTTTTCTATGCCGCGTTTCCCAATCCGAATCGAAATCTTGATTCTACTTTCAACCTTACTATTCTATTCAACATTTTCCGAATCGAAATTTTGGTCCTATGTTAAACTTTGAATTCCACAAAATAACACAATTCTATAAAATAAATTTAATAGAATAGCAAAAAAATTTATTGCGCTATCTAAATATAATTCGTGTTAATATGAAACTAATTTTGTGATACTATCTTGTCACGTTTTACTCAATACAATATTTTACATAAAGCAATAGTTTTCTAATCTACAATTGACTCACTACACAAAAACGGCGTAGTGAATATTATTCTTTTTTCTATGCCGCGTTTCCCAATCCGAATCGAAATCTTGATTCTACTTTCAACCTTACTATTCTATTCAACATTTTCCGAATCGAAATTTTGGTCGTATGTTAAACTTTGAATTCCACAAAATAACACAATTCTATAAAATAAATTTAATAGAATAGCAAAGCAAAAGTAGGATCAAAATTTTGACTCGGGCTATTTTAATATTTTGAAGCTTATAATACAATCTATTTTGACGCCACAGAAAGTGAAAAAGGAAGTTTCGGACATCATCAGAGCCAAGGTAAAAGTAAATTCATTAGAATTAAATTTATTTTGCTAACTTAGCTCTTACTGTGTTGTAGGACCAAAATTTCGACTCGGGAATACTCCTAACATTTCCTGAACTCTGTAACATCTATATATCCTAAAGGATCAGTGTATGTGTATGTGCATGGAAAATGGTATTCTACTTAGCGCCTTTAAATGGCAGAAAATGCACAAAGTGCCACTTGTAAAGTGTTCTAAAAAGGATATCTCTCTGAGTTCTGTAAAGCTAGTATATAGTTAAATAGAATCGAAAGAACTTGATACAAGCTTTAGAATATCAAAATAAAGCGCTGAAAGAATAGTAAAATTGAAAGTAGGATGAAAATTTTCGACTCGAGTATGTGCAAAATTGCGAGATATTCAGTATTAAATTTCTCACGAGCGGTGCAGACAAAGCGCATGAAATTTCGACTTCAAATCCGTTTTACTGCGATCAATGTTACGTTAAATTTCTGTATAATTTTAAGCAACTTAGCTTAAGTGAATAAACCCCTTAAGCGCCTTACGCCACGTAACAGCTCTGTTTTCGTTAGCCAACGCTAACGTTATCGCCCACGCTTAATCGCTAAGTGGGGAAACGTCACCGTTTTGCGTCACGCCGCTTGACACCGCTGCGTCATGACGCGACAGATCCGCGCGACGAAATCCAAATATGGCGCGCGAATTTCAACGACGGATGTTTACACGTATTACAGTTCCAATAAATTAAGCACGACGCAGCTCTCTCGATCCGCAAAAAAATAATCGAGAGAAAATATGAGGGAATTCGAATTTCAGCTTGTTTATGTGTTAAGCGAAGTTTTTCGCATATTTTCTGCATCTACCTTTATTTTTCATCCGACGAAAATTATGATTTTATGACCGCGCGAAAATGAGTCGGAAACGCGCGCGCGCTCAACCACATTTCTCGATGTTTTTTTACAATCTAAAAATTTAACAAGCAGTATTTTTTTACGTGATATGTTATGTAATGTGAAACTCGCCCTTTCAAATCTCTCGCATGCCTTTCTACATCTTGACTGCGAGCGGGTCGATCAATCGCGACGTGTTTGCGCTCTTATATAAATAGATAAAAGATTCGTGCGTCGCATACGATTCATCCCTAGAAAAAGGTGTACGGTGTGAGAAAGACAAACGTGCGAATTCTAATGTGACAGCATATCGCGAGACGAGAAGGGCGTAAGACATTATAACACCCAGGGAGATAAACAAGCTTTCTTGCCGCGTTCTACTCGCAGTTTCATCATCGGTCGCAGGAAGACTTGAAATTTTCGCACACAGAAAAATATCAGTCTGCTGCTGAGAAAAGCGTTTGTTCAGTTTACTTTCCTTTTTTTAAATAATGATTATCTTCAACAAAGAACATTTTCTTGATAAAAATAATACAT
This sequence comes from Odontomachus brunneus, assembly GCF_010583005.1. NCBI lineage: Eukaryota > Metazoa > Arthropoda > Insecta > Hymenoptera > Formicidae > Odontomachus > Odontomachus brunneus. The sequence continues at coordinate 1,682,168 of NW_022639494.1, read as the reverse complement.
TTTCTTAACATTTTCTTGATAAATATAACGAATTTTCGAAAAGCTTATTATCATTTACTTGAAAGGATTTATTTTCTTTACAACAACATTATAAAATTTTATCGAAGAAAAATATCTGTCCAACTTTATGCAATAAGCAAAAGATTTTTGCTTTAATTTAATATTCTTGGTATTAAAATAAAGATAAAATAAAGGTAAAGAAAATACTTTTATTTTCTTGGAAAATAAAGATATGGATAAGTGTGATTAAAAGATACAAATGTAAGTCAAATCCCTTCTTGGTACGTAAGTTAAAGTAATAAAATATATAGATGATATTCTTGATTGAAAGACTAAATTTGCTAGAATTCGGAATATCTCTGATTTATTCGAAAAATATTATTCGGATTCATTAATATTTTGAATAAATTTGATCCATATGACGAGCTTATGATAATTTTACATAAATTTATGAACTACATGAAATAAGTAATATTTGCTTGAACGCATATATTTTTGTGTGTATAGCGAAAATGGCGGGATCGCGAAGTTTTTTATATGGACACAACATTAGCGACTATAACATTAGCAATTAAATGCGTATCTTACCCAGAGTTTACTACTCGCATAAATTTAACACACGCAATAAAAGGCAGCAACTATGTTGTGTATTATTTACGAGCTAAGTTACTTGCGTACAGACGCAATCGTTACTATTTTACTACGATCGTCTCAGATTCCATTATAATACCGCGAGGTCCATAAAACGATCGGGCCAATAGCCTTCGGCAGTTCGGTCAGTGGAACGAACTGTGACAGAGAAAAACACGATATATGATTTGTTTTATAGTATGCTTTTAATATTAAATATTTATGTAGTGAAACGTCCCAGCTTTTGTATTTCATGGCATATTATACATAAAATTTAAAACAGTAATATAACACTGCATTCCGGATTTGTGATTAATAATATAGTTTTTCTCTCGGAACTACATTGTACGTTATTTTTGTCAATTGTAACGAGACTAGAAGTTGGAAATGCAATTTGCATTTCATCAAACTGACTTCTCGTTACGAAGTAGAGGAGTGTGAGGGTATGCCGCAAGACGTGTTTATAAAGTGGTTGAATTGTATTCTGACGCGCTCGTAAAAGTGCCGGTGTCAGCGACAACAATTGGGTTACCGCTGTTTTTAGTGGACAACAATTAAAATTCGCACGTAATACTCTGTAAAGTTACGGTCTCTCTCTCACCGCGCACCCTGTCACTTTACGTTGACCTGACATTTTCCTTTGAGCCAACGTGGCTTTCGTAACGGCGAAAGGAACACCGCAAGAAAACGCGTAAAAGTAATTAAACGTTTCATTAAATTAAATTCATTCAGAAACGCAAAAAGAAATAAAGAAAAGAAGAGAGAGAGAGAGAGAGAGAGAGAGAGAGAGAGAGAGAGAACTTGTCTCGGTAATTAAATGTGATAAAGTATCATTTCGAAGATACAAGCTTTATAAATTCCGAGAAATTGTGCGCAAAATGCATTACGACGCTAAGAAGAAATCGGCGAAAAACGTCGACACGGTGTGCATTCTTTCGCAGGTGCTGCAAAGTATCACGTCGCTTCGCCTTTAAGAAGCTATTCGTCTTCACGCGTTTGCTCGGTTTTTATCTGGAATTGTATGTATCGCGCGGACATGTGTCACACATCAAATTTAGAATGTGTAATTCAAGTAAGAGAGTAATTTTTTCGTGCCGTCCATGTGTCGCATTTCGCGACGCTTTCCACGTCGTGCCGTACTCATTGAGGGAGTATTTCCCGGGCAATTTCGTATGATTAACTTCCAAATTTAGCGGTCGCCCTGTTCGCAGAACACGTACGAATTACGAAGTTTCCGCGGTACAGTCAGGCAAGAATACGCGGCAGAAATTCATTTGCTCCGAAATAGTCTATTATGTCCGTCACATCGGGATAATACAGAGTAGAACGTATTAGGTAGCACCCCGGGCCACGTCTATTCACGTCTGGCTTTGTCGCTGTGCATTAGCGACATTTTCTTGTAGTTCCTATATTACTGCTACCGATGAGCTCGTTGTCGAGTAAGAGTAAGCTCGAGCACATAAAATTTCGCATGTATTTTGTGCGAATGTGCGCACGAAAATATTATTTTCAAAGTTCATTGAATTGATTCATGAGTCTTCTTTAGTTTTTCATTATGCAGCGCCACCGCGGACGTACGATCCTATGATTCTGTCAGAGAAATGTCTTGGCTTGATTCCAAATCCAAAATGCACTCCGTACAATAAAACCAACAAAGGATTCGCGATCGAGCCAAGACGACCGTTCTCACCAGCCCACCAGCTATCATTATCGGTAATGCTAAAAGACCGTATTGTTTCTGCGGCGTTTACATGCCTGGCGTACTTTGCAATTTGTACCGGTGTCCAGGATTTTCCGATGCACTTTCCGCCGTAAAGTGCTCTTCAGGCGAATTAGCTGGGAGCGTTCTCTCGACAGGGGAGATTAGTTTAATCCGATGAAAGTCATTATCATATACTTCCAACAAATGTTTATATCCTTCAAGTAAATCGTACATCGCTGCAAAGAGTTTGAAAAGGAGGGATTTCTCGACGGTTTACCTGACACATTATTACATTATTAGAGAGAAAAGTTAAATGAAATTATTCTTAACGAAAATAGTTCCTCCAGGTAAATCTACGTTTTGTATACATATAATATTTTTGCACAAATACCCTTTGAAGAGATTACTTTAAATGCTCAGAGTTTACTTTTTCACGCGGTGGGAAAAAGAAGAGACAGGAGAGAAACCCTTTTACCGACATCGTATCTATCAGCTATCTGGCAAGCGTCTTATTGCTGGGTCAATGCACCGTGTCACTAAACTTACGTTGTATGACCAGGAAATGGCAGGTTTCAGCCAGACAGAACGAGAAGCTTTTATCCGGAAGCTTTTAAAATTAGATATATATGAATCTACTTGTCCAAAAGCATTTGTCACATTATTTCATCTACCGAATCGCAAAACTACTTTGAGAACGTAGTATTTTTAGCATATGAATGCATTTCTTAAGCGAGAACTCGGAACTTTAAAATTATTTTTGTATCCTAAACATAAATAATACTGTATGCGATGTAAATATAACGTTGTAGAGTTTGTCTCTAGTAAGATCATAAATTTATATTTTTATAAATATAAACACGTAGACTTATAATTACATAAATATGTGTAGCATATCAATATTAGATTATGAGAGATAAAATTTTGCTAATTTAACAAAATACCAATATGCGCAATAAACAATTTGTTGATATGGGATAGCAAATGAGATATATGTATATATATATATATATATATATATATATATAATATGTACACACACACACACACACACACATACACACACATATGTATATGTATATATGTGTATGTATGTACACACACACACACACACACATATAGAGGAAACTAATGATTTGTCACTTTCAATTTGCTGCTTTAAACAACTTTTCTATGATGAAGACATAATTAACGTAATCTAACCTAAACAGACGACAACAAATGCAATTTGTATCTCAGCAATATATGTTTGTCAAAATGACAAACAACGAGAGATGATTTTTAATGGTAACTATTTGATCTGTTTCCCTGACGACCATCAAAAATCAAACATGCTTTCATTTTGATAATTGAGAGATTGCTATTAGTGTGAGAACATAAATTAACTCATACGAGGAATAATATATCAGCCAAAAATAGCAAGATATGACAGATTTTATTTTCCATTGAGGAGAATAACAGATTCGTACAAAAGATGGGGGGACACGGAAAGTCATCCGTTAGGAGTGCACATCAAGCCGGTATGCAATGTCATCAATCAAACGAGGTTTTGGCTTCAACGACGGACAGCGACGAGAATGGCGTCATATGATCCGTAAAATCATTGATCCAGAATGGATGATCTTTCTCTCGTCTTTTACGTGGTGGATTAATAGAGGATAGCGCTCGGCCTTTCCCGCTCGCGCATCATAATAAATCAACTTTGACACGGCCAATTGAGTCTCAACCGATGAATTTCTGACACTCGCCGTTTCGCGGGCGTTCGCGAATTGTGCAACTTGTTCGTAACCGCGTAAACAGTCTGTCAGAAGCACTCCTGAATGCATACGGGCGCTTCATCGTGTTCATTAAAGAAGCTCCATGCATCCGCGAGCGACTGTCGAGACTGCGAATTGGTATGCCGGAACTTGTTTCGTGCGTTGCAACATTACCATATGATGGTTTTTAAGTGACGAGCTTCTCTTACTACGTAAATAACTGACGTCGCGTTGCTGTTTACGAAATCATTACAAGTCGCGTATCCGGTGATTTGAAATTTTGCGTTATTTCGCAAGTATTTCGTTTCTGTTGAATGTTCTCATAGATTTCAAATATATTTACATTTAATCAAGCTCTCTTTGCTTCTATCTATTAAATTGCGTGTAGCTTTTGAGCTAAGAGGAAACGAACGAAAATTCCAACGAAGCATTCAGGAGCAAACAACCAGCAAACGAATCCGAAAAGGAGAATTTCGAATTCTGTACATTAAGGAACTAACTTCACATAGACAGGTTTTTACGAGTTTTATGGAAATTGGGCTAAATCGCTAATAGCTATCAAATGGTTTAGTTCGATTTAACGTTGTTATATCGTTTGTCGCAGATACATATATTCGCCAAAATAATATCTAATATTGTGTAATAAAGAAACATTTTTTTATGATTAAGATTTTGCTTACACTTGATATGCAGAGATGTAAGGCATGTGTGCTTTAAGTTTATGTTGCGTAACAACGGCCAAGTATAGTGCGTGGTATTTTTATTTCCTCCGAAGGACGTATTTTCAGTAAAATAAATCGATAAGGCACTCGCGTACACACCACCTTACCTCTTCCGTCGCGTTCTCGCTGCCCGATCGTTTCACGTTACGACTTAACGACGCGAAAGGTTCTCTCACGTCATTAATCCTCGAAAATTATCTGCAATCTTTATTTCCCCGCTCTTCCGCAATTGAAACCTGGAAGTGGCTCGTAAACCAGGTTTAATTCTGTCTCGAGCAATGTCGAGAACTAAAATGGAGTAGAGACCGGCTCTGAAAACGCTGATGCTTTGTGCAGTTATTGCCTCGCGGCGCGCGAAGCTAATTACAATTGCGCTAAAAATACGTCTGCGAGTTCCGCGCGTTTAGAAATGTAACAATTCGCATTCGCGGCTCGACAATTCTCCTCTCATGCCGTAAAATGCGCTTTTATATCTTACGTTCATTAATCTTCAGACATGCTTAAATTTGCAATCGCGCTCATTTTCACGTTAACCTGAGATCTTGAGACGGATCTTTTGCGAATTAATTGTACGAATACGTGCGATATTACAATGAAGACGTGAAATTGAAGCGTCATCTCGAGCGTTACGTGAAATTCTGGCATCTGTCTCCAGATATTGCGTGTCGTAGTAATTACGTGTCATGAGACAAGTTTATCTTGTTTCCTTATTATTCGCTAATCTGAGATCCCGAGGTGTTTATCAAAATGAAGTTTCAGGCATAGATGCTAACAGACAGGGCGCTTAGCGTTCTATCTCGATTGTAATCAAGGAACATGTTGCGCCCAGGAAGCGCACTTCGCCGGAGATAAAATTGGCCGTGTCGCAGCATGCCGCGTCTAGCAACACGCACGCATGATGTGCTCGCGCCCGTGTTACCTTATAATCCGTTCCAGCCCGTCTCTACCGCGTAGGTAGAGTATGAAAAAGTAAAAAGCCCGCGAGATGAAAGAATGATAACATTAGCGGGCATAATAGAGGTAAAGGTAGCTAAATTTTTCGGAAAGAGAGAATTGCGCGGAATTCCCTGTCCTCCTGTAATCACATCTTCCCTATGTAATCTTCGTTCTCCCTTGGTATTCGACTTCATGATTTTTATATTGATCATCTCTTCGTCGCTATTTGGTTACTCTGATCAGGATGGTTCTTTGAATCATTCAATTCAATTAGAGGGTTTTCTAACTCCTCCGATGAAATTCAAGTAGAAAAGTTGAAACAGTCGAGCATAGAGATTTGCACTGAGAGAAAAATGATTGATCTTACCAATAATCATGGTTACTTGCGACGCCAAACTATATCTTCTTATTGTTTTAACAAACAAGTATAGCAATAGCAATATACACGTAAGGTTATCATCACTTAAACTGTAGTAAAATTTCGTACAAAAATGTTTCTGCTGATTATAACTCCTTTGTTGCGTGATTATGTAGTCACGAAGTACCGAACATTTTTTTTCTCAGTGCACAATAATCGATATAACGACTTGCGCACGAGACCAATTCTTTTTCTCATCGTATTTCATGACTGTTAATGAGAACGTCTCTCTCCAACTCTTAAGTAGAAATATCAATTATACAAATAGCAGTGGTGCGAATCGCAATATACACGCGCATACACGTCACGATAGAGGCGCGTACGTAATGCGAAAGAGTGAGCAGAAATGAGGAATAAATATTATCCGGCAATGCCCGCTTCGAGGCGCTGAGATTGGACGTAGCTTGGAAAGGATAACGAATGCCAGTAGGTCCAGTCGACGGGAAAATTTATTTAAACGAAGCCATTCAATAACGACACTTCGCCCGAAACTCGCGGCGTTGTCCTTTGAATTCCCCACACCCACGCCGGCGTCCAACCCGACACTCGACCCATTAATTTTTCAACCAGTCAGCAATCTACCCTCGCCGCCACTTCCTTTTTCTTCCTCCTAGCTCTCTCCATCCGTTCGTCCCTACACGAAGAGGCTTCGTCCACTCAGGGTGTCCCCGAGCACCACTTAGCCAACCGCCATCGTCGCAGAAATGAATAAAATCGCACCGCCTCGGTTTCATCGTCGAACGCCACGATCGATCGCACCGTCGCCGAATATTTCCATCCACGGCGAAAACGGTTTTAACCGCCTCAAATCCAATTAATACGAGACATCCCGCCGTGTTTGGATTTATAATGGAATAGAAATTTCACGCGCGCAGACGGAAAGAGCGTCTATATTTAAACGGGGAGAAACGCCGTTTATAAAAAGACCGCGCGACGGGTGATTTCTCGTTCTCGGTCGATAAGGGTACATCCTTGAAGCGCGATCTCGTATTTCGTAACAATCTTCGCGATCTACATTGGATATAAGAAAGGCTGAAAGTAACTTTCACGGGGTTTCAAGAAAGCCAAACAAATTTTCCGCCAGTGTCGAGAAGGACGATAAAATCGCACTTGGAAAAAGTACATCGCGTTTCCGGGGGAGCTAGCGTATTCACGATAAATAAGCCTTTGCCCCGACGGAAGTGCCGCCGAAGTTACGCCGTGGATGCTTTGTATATTGCGGAAGTACATCAGCCAGTGTCAACAGAAAAGACGACGAGGACGGCGCATGTATATTCGAGACGCGCTAAAAGCACCAACAGCGCAGTTTTCCACGCCGTCGCATTTCCGTCTTTCTCTCTCCATCCACTCGAATGCAAACTTGAAAATTCGGCGCCGGTATTATCATCAACCGTACATCGTACACTACACACGAAAGATCTGCGTTGTTATTAACAGCTCGAAAACGGATACTGCATTCTTCTCGCTTTCCCGCATTTCTCCGCATCCATGGGTCGTTGGCGTTTCCTATTTTTTCCCGCGGCCCCAACGTTAATTACTTATGTGATGCTTATCTTTCGGGGTTGATAAAGGGGAGAGGGAGGAGAGAACGCTCAATTAATTAGTATCCAGTTTCTAAGCTAATATACTAAGATCACCGCACGGCTAACGCGATATCGATTTATCTTCGAGCGCTCCAATTAATCCGGCGCGTTGTGAAGTACTTTTCGACGTTTTTCTTCTTTTTTTATCAGCGCAGAATAGTACGCGTGCATCATCCTTTACTTAAAGTGAGGAGCGATATGCGCGACGGTATCGGACGTGTCATCCTCTTCGTGCACTTTTACCGTTTCCCTCCTGCGTCTCGACCAATACTTGGCAGCGGCCGAACTGACATCGACAATAAACACGTTGGCGCGTATTCAAAACATTCCTACTTCGAGCAATAGTTCGTTCCTCCCTTTGTCGAACCCTTTCATCAACCATTCCACCGACTGCCTCACATTCAGGTAAATTGTAGACTCGAGTCGGCAAGTGCTCCGCGACACAAAAAGGGGCTGTTAGCGCTGATAGCGCGGCGCTAATATGCAATGTCTGGAACAGCGCGACCTTTAAACGTTAAACTAGATCCGCCGTTCCTTGTGCGTAGAGTAATTCGCCGCAATTCTCGTCGTCTCGTTGCCTCGCGGCAATTTAGAGATTTTATCCTTTTGGTGTTTATAATTTCGAGCAAATAATTTCGGCCACTTGACGACGCGTATAAGTAATGAGCTACACGACACGATACGGCGTGAACGTGATCGCGGGAAAATTTCGCTCGTTACGCCAAGCATCCGCCCGATGACGTTGATGTAGAGTGAACTAGTTAATTGCGCGGAAGTAACGGCAGAGAACAATATTACGTCTATTACAGAAGAGATCGCACTTCCTCTTTTTACGATCGTGTTATCGACGACCTTCTCTCCCTTTCTCTCTCTCTCTCTCTTTCTCTCTATCTATCTGTCTGTCTCTCCATCTCTCTATCTCCTCCTCTTATCTGCTTCTACTACCTATTACGTATGTACTACTAGTACATGACTCATCGCGAACTGCACATATTCACCGACTGTGTTGCACAATCGCACGCTCCGTCTTTTGCTGTCTGCACTTGTACGACCAATCGGAGATATTGCATTCATTCAATTGTCGAGCTTCACAACAAACAATTAAAAATATCTTTTTCAGCAAGATTTACTCAATACGCAAAGCAATAAAAATAAAGAAATTTTTTTCTTCAATTGAATTTTTGGCTCATTTTAAAAAAGAAATAATAATTTTTCTCGTCAAAATTCGCTTTTTTATTTTGTAAAAAAGAATCTAAAACGACAATAAAAATTCTGACCCGACAGGCTATAACGACAACACTATTTTATAGAAAACTTTTTCCACTTTTTTGATTGAAACATCGTACAAACGTAAATCATACAAACTAGAGAGACGTACGAGAGTTATGGGCTCAGCAAGAGATGCTGTGATATAATTTTCGGAAAAAAAATTATAAATTCTTTTATTTGAATGCAAATATTATTTAATCACATATGTAAAATGCAAACGTATTCTTTTAGTAATTTCTTTTAGATAAACTCCGGAATATTGTTGCCTTTTTGGTCTGGGAAAATAATTCTCCCCCTTAAGTGTGACAATTCTCTTTTGTATTTCGCTATTCACGAGGTCAAAATCTTTCTCCAGTAATCTACCACGGTCGTCTTTTCCCCCTAAAATATCGAATCTCGAGAATCACGAAGCCGCAAGTAGTGTCATGAAGCAGCGTGAAACGAAGTGCGATATATAGAGTTCAGCCTCAATCTTTCAGCGGTTCTATTATTCCTCAGTTTTCGCGCATCCGTACGACAACTCGAGACGTGGAATGGTGGCGTTTTCCGCTTTCTGCTCCGTGAGTAATATCCGGTGGAACAGAAATGATAATCTTTCTTTGGAGGAGAGTCTCGGTATTCCAAGATAAAAGGCATTCCCTCCCTGGCAGAGCTATAAAACGGCTGGTAATATAGTCAATTCGGGACGACGTTTCCGAACGTTCCAATCTGAAGCTCCACTTAAGTACATCGCCGCTGCCAGGAACAGGATTGTCGGTTTTATCGCGCGTCATGAATTTATGCGCCAAAATAAGGAACAATCGAAAATAATGACAGGTGATACAGCGTCATTTTATGTGTTGTGTCCCACAAAACGTGCATGCCTCACACATACTTAAACATTTCAACGATTCCAAGGAAGTAGTTACATGTAAGAATGTTATTGAATATCGATGCCTCGGTAGAAATTTAATGCGGTTTTCGAGCAATTATATACTGGACAGTTAACCTTCTAGCCGTGTTCTGGGTCTTTTTTTATCCAGAGTAGTTTCAAAGTTCACACAATTTTTGTAATATTCTAAATACAAATGTGATACTTTACGACTTTTCGAGTTATTTTAGAAAAAGTACATATTGTACTAGATTACTTTAAATAATGTTAAAATAAAAGACATAAAAAAATACATATATGTCAATTAAATAGTGAGTTCTCACCATTGGGTTTATTTAGACCCTGAACATAGTCAAAGTATACACGAAACGAACACGGTTAGAAGATTAAATTATAAATTATATATTGGAAAGTTAAAAATAATATAAATTAATTATATTAATTTTTGTTCAATAACTGTAGAGTAAAACTTGGAATTCTACCAAAGGCATAATTAAAATATTCTCTTAATTAAATAATATAATTTTTGTGATGTGTACAAATAACATGTGTACAAACAAACGCTGCATTTATAATCTTTTATTTCGCATAATGAATTTTAACAGAATACCAAAATTTTCCAAAATATATGAAACGTGAATATGCATGGCATATGTGACACTATCGAAAAAAAATACAAAAGTACTGGAAAACTTATATTTCACACATCAAACAGTACCGCTGCCACTGTCGAACAATATGAAATGGTATCGATATCTCGTCAACACTGTGCATGTATACTTCCCGTAGTTGGCTTGATGTCAACCTGTCGTATCAATAACTTATTCGACAAGGCTACAACTCATTCGCGCATGTTGCGTGCGTCAGCGAATTACATTTACGAACAACCGTGCGCAGTTTAGCAAATCAATCTGCAGCGCGCCAAAATCGATATCGACTTCATTGCGCATTTCATAAAACGTCAAAGTGGTCTGCACAATTCACATGGATACCCGAACATTCTCTGATTCGAGAGTTGCACGATTTTCGGCAACGAATACGCTTGTACGAATAAGATTGAAACCATTATAATTAAAGTTATTATAATTTTACCATTATAACTCGAAAGTTACTTGTGTGATTTTCAATCTCAAGCGTCATGGGTAAGGCTGAAGATCGTATAACTCTTGATCTAGCAAATGTTCCATGACGCCATGTGTACCTGATCGCGTGAAAAATAACGACAGATAAATGCCTGCGTTTTTTCGTTCGTGACGAACGATTCGCAGGAAAAGTCTACGAGGGTTGAAGAAAGTAGGGTCGCGAACTAATCTTCGTGGGGTAACTTTTTCGCAGGCGTCACACTTTTCAGCGGATGACCTTAAATCAGAAAGTGCGAGAGATCCCAAACGTTCGCCCTACCCGTCGAAATTTAACTTGTACATTAAGCCCACAAATATCGTCGAATTTATATAGGCTAGTGAAAAATCTCGAGAAAAATCGTCTGTATACAGACACTATTGTGTCCATTGATGTTACAAATCGCAGCTTGTCATGTGGAGACTTAACCCTCTACTACACAAATTAATTTCTCACATTTAAAAAATTTTTTGTGTACATAGAGTGTTACAACAGCTAAAGTACTCGACGCATACAGGGTGAAATTTTATTTTTCTAATTCTTTTATTTTCCAAAATAGCCACAATTCGACGATGAAAATTCGCGATCCAATGTTCATCTCGATGTTTTCAAATAAAATAACAAAATCCAAAGACGCACGGCACGATCGAAGCTATCCTTTCGTTATTCTTACTCGCTTTCTACTCGATACATCGCGCTCCGCAGAAAAAATATCGGAAAAATGAAGCACCTAGATGATCACGTATTTCCCCGCATTTTGGACAATTTTAAACTTTATATTCAAGTTCAGCAGGCCAAAAAACATAAAAATAGACCGATTTCATATATTTCCCTCAGATGCAACTTTTCACCCTTTTTCAGCATTGTTCTTTGACCGTTTTGAATAGCGTATTGTCGATGTGTATTGTTGATGTATGTATTACTCCACAAACTTTGCAAAGAATGGAGTTTCAGGAAACATACTGTACAAAATGCATTGAAGTTAATGGCCACCATTTTGAACATTTGATACAATAAACAGTTTATATTTTTATATAACATTTATATTTTTTCATTGACTACAGAAATTCTGTATTTTGTAAAATAAATTTTTAAAATTTATAAAATATTTATTTTCGTAAAATAAATTTTGTGAAAGAAATTTATAAAATAAATTTTATATAAATACTTATATAAAGCAGTATAAACTACTATAAACAATATATAAAGTTTATCTTTAAAACTTTTTTTTTTTAATTAAATTAAAAATTAAATTTTAAAAAATTACTCTTGTGTGCCTTTTCATTATTATTAAATATTAACATTATATATAGTTCACCCTCTACAGACGAACGAGCGAGAAGATTAAGCCGGAGGAAATTCGATATTTTGCAACATCCTTTGACAATTTTCGACGTGAATGCGCCCCCCCCCCCCCCCCCCCCCCCCCC
>NW_022639494.1:1618172-1669724 GCF_010583005.1 Odontomachus brunneus | reverse complement strand
CCGCCGGCGTCGTATCGAGAAATGTATGAATATTGGTTCAGGGTTCGGCAAGAATGCGAGTCACTCAGTCGCCTTCTTTGTTTCCGCTCTTTGTTACGACGCGAAAAGTACTCTTGTTTCTTCTGCACTGGGAGGAAACAACCCGTGAGGCAAAATCGAACATTTTCAAAGGCTACCGCACTCGCGATTCGATGAGAAACGAAGGTCGGACGCGCGCAAACAAGACGAAGGTGGGATCCATTTGTCGGAGCCGAAAAAAGCGCGGAAAAACGGACGAGACTGATGTCCTCTCGCCGGAACATTGATGAAAAATAGTGGAAGCACTAGCGGCGTTATGTACAGTCGTTGCCGGACAGAGCTGACGAATTGCGACGAATCGATGCTTCCCCGATCGTTACCCCGTTGTCAAGACGATCGAAGCTTTTCGGTAGAGTAAATCTTCGAAGCGACTACTTGACATCAATTTAGCGCCCGCATTTAACGGATATTCTATCGCTCAGCAATTTTTGCAAAGATCCGAGAAAATTTCAACGCGAATCTGTTTGCAAATTTTGATTTCATTGCGCTACCATATATGTATTGTAGCTGAGACTTTTTTATATCTCTGGAAAAAAAATTCCTAAAAATATTGATTTTCAACAAAGTTGTGTAATCGTTCAAAGTTGCTCGCATCTGACAATTCCAAATTGCACTCTATGTTCAAAAAAGAAAAGATTGTGCATCAAGAGTTAATATATAATTTCAACTCGTTTATATAAAAAGAAAAAAGATACTCGAATAAATCGAACGACAAGAGTTTCAAACTTTCAAGAGTCTCGCTTCACAAACGCTCAGTTTTTTATTACTATTTCATTGCAGTCAATAATCGACTTTTCATGTACGCAGCTTCATGATATTGGTGTAATATATACGAAGAATTTATTGTTACGCTCTCTCTGTCTCTCTCTCTCTCTATCTATCTATCTATCTATCTATCTATCTATCTATCTATCTATCTCTCTTTCTCTCTCTTTCTCGATAGACGAAGTCGACGAGATGCAGGTGGACGGCGGAGTGAATCCGAAAAGCGGATTTTCGCGGTGGTAAAGTTTGGCTTTCATTCCGCAAGGTTTATTGGCTACGTTTTTATTACCGTATACCTCACATCAAGAACAGATTCGTGTACACGTGTGCATGCGTATGTGTGTATATATGTGCATCTCTGCGGGGGTGTATAACGAAAGTTGGGGGATGGATATTACGTTCGCGCTCATGTTGCGGGCTTTTCAGATCTGCGTTTTAGATCTCATTTCTTTATGCATTCTCGGATTGAAATCACGTTCGCGTCGTTCGGCCATGTAATAAACATGATGACGCACATTGTGATGGATGCAACGGTCGCGTTGCGCTAGGTGCTATTGGTTTCCCGATCGTGACAGCGAGGGTAATGGGATATGAATAGAAAAGAAGAGGAAGCTCCGACATATACTTGTAGCCGCACAAACGGAAAGCCAAGCTACTCTTGCTTCATGACAATCGCTGTGTCACGACGTTAGGGGGAGGGAGGAGGGGATATTTTATTTAAGGCAGCTTTGTGAGAGCTCCCTGGGAATGCGCCATTCGGAGCCGTTTATTATTTACGGCTGCTCGCTCTTTCGCGCAAGACGCATTGCTGTTTAATTATTATCGGCGTTTTAGGAAACAAGTGTTTCTACGACAGAACTTTCGATACGGAGAAACAGAGGAAACATAGAGACGTTTTCTCGAATCTTTATTTTACGTAACGAGAAACGAAAAGGCGGACGAGCACGAAGGTTTATCGACAGGGAAATATTAACGCGTTTTCGTGAATACACACTGAGAGAAAAACCGTGTGAAAAATAAACAATTATTTATTCATCGAACTAATAACACATTCTTTCAAATAGAAATTCTTTTATTTTATAAATATAATAAACAATTGCTTTTAAAAAGAATTAACAACATGTGTATTCTCTTACTTGAAAAATAGTTTACATGTTATGTGGTGTAACTAAAAATATATATCAGTAGCACCGCGAATAAATCTTTTTTATTTCTTGGATATCTATTCTCTCAACGTATGCAAGAAAGAGGAACATGTATATTCTCTTCCTGCGTTACACACAATGAAATAATGGCGCATACGCGCGCGTGTCCCGGACGAAAATCGATAGTGCGCATAAATTCGCGTTCCAAGCGCTATTCCCGTTACGTACACGCTATTATTTATTTTGTTACGCACGTGGAGCGCATTTCGCTCAAACTCGCACATGGTTTCGCTTAATAATCGCTGTATGTGTATTTCTAATTAAATATCACCCGCGATATAAATCAAATATTATGTTACACATTGCGTCGCGAAACGTACCATCGTAATTTAACTTGCGGCGGATTCGCCCACGCCAAAGAAGACGCCGCCGTTGCACCGTTGAGATACGTTAAATATTTTACTATGCGGCCAAAGCCAGATGGATGTGTGTTTGCATCAATCTCGTGCGCGTCGATATTACGTCGTGTATTCTGCTGATCCACGTAATGCTCAGAATCAAGATAATGCTTTTATTATCCCTGACACGGATCGAGATGTCTATCGATAAAATTGACATGCGTGGCAATACTCCTTCTCTCTCCCGTACACATCTGCCGTAAACAAACGCGATATATCGTTGACGGTAAAGCACGCCGTTAGCTAAAGGAGTCGGCATGAAACGGCTCTCTCTCTCTCTCTCTCTCTTTCTCTGGCATATTTAAAAAGTACGAAATCATCGAAAACATATGAATATTTGTCATGCAAAATCATGAAGGAATGCGTTTTGTTATTACGCCGAAAGAATCGATTATGAAATGCATGTGTTATGAACAGTCGTTAATATTTTCAGTCGCGCGCTTGTCACGTGTAGTTATAGACAACCTCGATTTGCGAAATGCTCGACTTTCCAATCGGGGAGCATTTCCAAAATGAAATGTATTTCACCGGGCGATTAATACGTTCACTGCGTTTGGTGCGTATTTTCCACGTCCTGACTTACTTTTCGCGAACGCGTCCACCGCATTCGTGCGTTTGCACGGTTCCGTGATTTCCTTTTTTTTTGTTTTTGCAGCTGATATACTCACTGACAAGTAAACCTTACCTTTGAGTCATTCGCCGATTTTATTGAAACTCAGTACACTTCTAGAGTAGTAAAAAAAATAATAGACACGTATTTTTTTTATGTCGGCAATGGTGCAATTTTAAAAGTGAAAACATTCTTTGAAAAGTAATTTGGTATATTTGGTTTTGAGGGAATAATAGGCGAAAACAAATGCGTCTCAGACAATATATGTTTAAGATATATAATTAAAAAGTGACAATTAAAATGACAATAATTAAAATGATAAATGATAAGAAATGATTTGCAACGATAACAATTTGTTTGCTTAACGATCATCAGATATACGTGCTTTTGCTCCGACAACCGAGAGATTTTTCTCTCTTAAAAACACATATCTAGCGTCATAAAATAAAATCTAAAAACTTTAGCGCAAGATATGAAAAAGGAATATGTATATGCTGTATTTTAACGGAGAGAGATTTCGAAATTAAAAATTCAGAATTAACATCGCACTGTATACAACTATCATACGTAGCGCACTGGAAACGACATGACGTCTGCGTGACGAATGCAATCGTTGTTTCTTTTAGCGGCGCACTTGATCTACCCAAAAAAACAAGGCGCGACAAGCGCGTGCATTAACATTTAGTAGAAGGCGCATTGCGTAATCGGTTATTTACTCGCGCACTAACGAGACCGTGCGTTCGGAAATGCTCGCGAGCGAAATTCAATGACTCCCAAAGCCAATCGACATTGTTCAATGTTATATTTATGGAATGATATTGCGCGGAGATCCGAAATTGCATCGACTGCTCTCCTCGTCCGTTCGTCCGTATAATATATTCGAATGAAAGCTCAGGCGAAACACACGCCCGACAAACAAGCAACAAAATTACATCTCGCTCGAATACGGAAGCGATTGTAATGAAAGGGCGTTTAGCGTCAACAAATTAGCACACGCACAGCCGAAAAATACACACGCGTTCGACCGTATAAATTAGATTGCGCTACGCACGAAGAGCGCATAAATACGGAACGCTAAATCCCTTTGTGCTTTGGATTAGACATGTACACACGATTGTTTAGTTACTATGTGAGAATGTAAATGAGTGAAACTGCGATGTACACACGCAGGCTTAATATTTGTCTGCGTACAATGCATTGCAATTAACTTGCGTGATACCAGCATCAAGGAAACTCGAGACGCAACGAGTCCGCGCGAAAAAAAGATTAACATCTTGACCAGTAAATCCTTAATTTTTTAATTAGCGCAAGGATAATTTGTACATGCAGTCTTCGCGCGCAGCCACACCTTATACATAATGTACATGCATCCGGCACATGGATACCGTCTAAGCAGAAACATGACAGCCTGCGAATTTTATGAGCGAAAACTGCCCGAGAAATTATTCACTCGTTAATTCTTTTGCAGTCACGAGGCAAATAATTACGCTTCCACCGAGTGCTTTACACGGGTCATGGCGCAATTAGTTGTCCCTCCGACTTTAAAAATGTACCATACTGTTCCTTTTCACACCATATCGACATACACGCTCCACGGCGCGGGAACATTTTTTTCAGAAGAGCGCAGTGATTTTTCAGCACAACGGATGTGCATGGCTCTTCGTGCGTTTATCGACAATGACGTACGTATTGCGGGCAGATGGGGAGGATCCATCATTTTTTCTCCGGCGAATTTTCCGAAGCCGGCGAGTCGCCAATATATAGAATATACACACATATCTGTTGCCAAACTTAAATTTTTGAACGAGATACTTGAGGTATTTTCTTTTTACAAAGTCAATGAATTTTGGTAATTGCAGTTTTTACATTTTAGCCCATAATCGCGTATCTACTGCACGCCTAATCTTTAGTGTTAAGCGCGACGCAACTAAACGGACGGGAAGGTAACGGATCTCGGTATTTAAAGTACTGATAAAATATACATATCAAAAGCTAACGTGGCACGCCACGTGGAAGGGCTTTTTATTCACAGGACGCACGAGACAAAATTCTCGCGTTCAGAAGGCTCTTTGTAATTTACGGACTCTTTCCTAGCCACGCTATAAATTTCACCCGTTCGGCGCTTTATGTAGAAAAGAGGAGAATTGTGACATCTAGAAATTTTAGTGCTCGTCCTTACCCATCGTTATGCGGGAGTCCATTAAAATGTCCGATCCACATGTTGCTTACGTACATATGTTCCGGGACACCCTGACATTTGTACGATGCCGATTTACGAGGTGCACTTCCCTAATACCACAAGCAGGCAGTTTGCCTAAGTGGTTATCGATAACCACGGGCGATCGAGGCGTAATGAAACCTTACCTTTGGTTCACAGTCAAAAAACGCTTCCTTCAAAGTAATAAAATATGAACCGCGGAGCGATAAAAAACATTTTTTGCTGAATTATTTTATTTTCGTTTAGAAACGACTTTCTAGCTTCCCTAATGTCACTAAAGTACGCAGTTTGTTTAAAGCTCCTGCTCCGAAACTTTTAATTGATAACATTAGAAGCGCGAACGTGCCCAGAATTCTTGCAAAGTACGTCAAAATAAAAAAATATATATAGAAAAAAAAACCCATAAAATTGATTAAGCTCACTTCTGAGATATTCCAAACATTTTCGCCCTGACAATCAATAAATAGCCATCAAATTAACGTGAAAAAATTGTGAAGAAATGTAGGTTAAAAAGGTTGGATGTCACGTTAATTTTACGATTATTTATTGATTGTGAGAACAAAAGAAAAGTGTTGAGAGTATTTTAGAGGTGTGCTTAATAGATTGCAAGTGTTATTTTTTGGATATCTTTCCACTTCGACGTGCTTTGCAGGAATTTTGGATATGCATTTCTTCGTTTGTCGTAAATCAAGATGGCCGTGGCGAAGGGTCAGAAGCCTTAAATGATTATCGACAAGCACGAACGGTCGAGGTGCAACCTTCCGTTGGGTTCACAGTCGAGAAACGCTTTCTCAAAACTTGGTTACTACTACGTGATAGCACATAGAACTGTGGAGAAAGAAAGAGATCATTTTTCACTAAATTATTTTACTTCTGCTTAAAAACAACGAGAAACGAAAGTATGACAAATCGCGTTCTCCATTATGCATATAAATAGCGGCAGAGATTAGGATTAATTAGCTACTGGAATAAGTTGGTAAAATCAATTATTTCTACTGATTTTTAGCAAATTTTAAAATCAAGCAAGCAGGAATTTCAAAGCCATCTTTGACGTATTTAAAAATCTTGCTTGCTTAAATCTGTAACTTGTTAGAAAATAGCAGAAATAATCGGTTTTGCCAACTTCCCCCGGTAGTCAACTAGCTCCGGTCTCCCTTGCGTTCTGCGAAGAAAAAAGAATATTGTTTATAATCTTACATTTCGTGTTATGGACGGTAATATGCGGAGGGCGAATCGAAGGCACGTCATCGGCTTTTAGAGAGATCTTACGCTTCGCGAGCGGCGTTAACGTAATTTGTGCAACGCGCTAATATTTTAGCAACCATTCCCGCTTTAATCCCATGAACGAGTTCCGACGAAACAGTTTAATCCGAGAATCGTCTGTCTGTTCGTTCGTTCGTTCGTGGACCGGCCCCGGAATCTCGCCGCGCCAAACACTCGATTTTCGGTATCCGCCGAAAGCAAACACTCGATGAAAATCACATCGTCGACGATTGGCGACACACACAATCACGGACACTGAACCCAAAGAATCGTATCACGATTCGTAGTATGTGACTCGTGCACACTCTGCGGTGGCGTCGTAGCGTTATTACTTCGATCGATGAGACAATTACCGACGTAATTGTATATCGAGTACACACAGTGAATACTGGCCGGTATCAATCGCGACGGGGCCGCACAATACGGAGTTATCTATCAGTTCGTCGAGATATCGACGCCACTCGGCCAAATTGCCGTACGTTGGTTTAGATCCTACCGCACCGCATTCCAGCAGTACGCCGACATTGTCCAGGATACGCTATCGCTATCGATGTTATTATTCACGCAACGGAACACAATGCCATCTATCCGGGGCCACATTGCCCCGTGTAATGCTCGGGACTTCCGCCTCGCGTGTAAAAACGGGAAAAAAGGAAGAACAAAAAGAGCGAATTTTATTAATCCGCGAGATATAAAACCTACCTATGTATTCTGCCTGTTCTATAAATCCTGTTAAAGTGATAGCGTAAACATTTCCACTCTATTTGCATATCACTTTCCGAAATCGAAGTCTTCCGCGGATTTACGCATCAATTGCGCGACACACAGAAATTTTAGCCGCCAATAAATTGCAGGATATCACATTTTATGATTTTCAACGTACACGCTGAGAAAAAATTACTCGAAAATTCATTTACGGAGTATAAAGTTTATTTCAGCGAAATAAAATTAATTTTTGTGAAAAATAAAGTTTACTTCTGTGAAAACAAACTTATGTCCCGCAAATAAATCTTCAAGTATTTTTGGCGTGGAAAACTAATCGCTTTGCGCATGAGAATGTAATCAATATTTTTAAAACATGTATCTTTCGCATGCGCGGCGCGAATATTTTCAGATCCAATATCATGGTTTGCGCAGCAGTTACCTGATCCACAGGAGGTGGTAATGCCTTCGGGTAAGATTATTGCTTGATTAACAGCTCCTGACATACTTTCGCGGAATTTAAATTATTCGGGCGTTAGTTAAAGCACTCCGCTTCCGAATTATTTTCAATCGTGAAACAAAAACATCTAAGGATAATATTATCGGCGAAAACCAAGATCAATAAACACGGAAACCAAAACTCTCTCAAATCTAATTTGCATCATCATTCTGGGGGAAACACCTCGCAATATACACGAAGAGATCATCATCATCATCGTCATCATAAAAATCGTCATACCTTTTTTCAGTACAGTGTATAATAATATAAAATAATATATAATATAAAACAATATATCGTCAAAGTTAGGAAACGAGAAGTAGTTTTTGCGTCCGCTAGCTAACGAACATGATCGTTTGAGGCTCGCGAGCCGCATGAGTGTTCGACAGGGTAAAGCAGGGTAAGAGGTAAGATACCCATAACGATGAGCAAGGGTTGCGAGAACCCGCCACCTGTTGCCATGGCTACCGTTGGGCGAGCACTGGGATTTGCGTCTGTTTCAAACTACGGAGCAAACGACGCCCCGGTTTATAGATCGAACGCTCCTATTAATCGGAATTCCATGCGGATTGATATTTATTTAACCCGCTGTTATCGTTCGTATACGAGATTAACGATCTACTTTGCGCGTTTGGGCTTGAATATTACAGTATACGTCGGTTGTATCGTTCATTCGCGCTGATTAATTGAAATCACATGGCGACTGAATGTCGACGCACATCACATTCTTCTCGTTTGCGGCGCGTCGAATGCCCGACTCGCTAAAGTCGCTTCCGTTTCTCTCCAGTCCGAGTCCAGCCGACATCAGCCACGTTTTTTGCACTGTGAAATCTTAATATCCGGAATGCTGCTTTATTCTTGAGCCGTTTATCACCCGGGTCGTCGGGGTGCCTCGGCGCTTTTTGTTAAGCGAACTTCGACCCCGCTATCCGTCAGACGTTCTATTATTAAAACTAAGATCGATGGCTCTGTAACGTCCTGTACACCATATACTTCCGAAGTGTAGCGAGCTTGCTCGACGCCGAAGAAACGTACGCGGAAATAACGATTCCGACCGCCGGTAGCTCATGCATACGTGATATCCGCGAGTTTTGCACGGTCTATCAGTCGATAGACCGCGTCTACACGCGAGGAGGACGCGCTACAACGATAAAATGAAAATTCCAGCTGGGTCGGTACAGACGGCGAAATGGAGGACTTTATTACAGGGATTATTCGCCGCTCGTTATCAGTACTTTCGGACTCTTTTTCGCGGATTCTCATTTCGCTCGCTCGCTCACGAGAGCCACCGCCACCGCAGCGGACCATTATCTGCCAGCCGATCGGCGAAATTACGAAAATTCAAGGGTACGCCGGCTTGCTCATTCGCTTTCTCTCTCTCTCTCTCTCTCTCTCTCTCTTAATTACGTCGCGCCGTGTCGCGCTTTCCTTCGGCTCCCGCGAGCTTCCTGGCAACTAGAATTCCATCAGCGTGTGAATAGGCGCAATCCGCGATCCTGTCCCATACAGGATTGCAATCAGGACACGATTGACGACAGACGCTGTATGTAATTGCGAGTTTCGCTTTACGAACGATTCTCTGCAGTTTGCTGAAAAAAGAGAAAACAGGAAAAGAAAGGAAGAAAAGAAAGAAAAAACAGGAGCACATCGTGTATATCGTGCAGAGGTCGCGTTAAGGGAAAGAACGTCGATTGTAGTGCAGCAGCCTACTAAATTATATCAGAGCATGCAAATTGGGAAACATTCGAAATGAAATTTCACTTCGTGAACCGCTCACTGTGGATAGGTGCGCCCACGTTGCTCAGCCCTGATGAATATCTCGATGAAACGCGTTCTCGCTCTCCTCCTTCAAGCGAGAATTTGTTTTACTACACGGTAAAAGACAGTATGGTAGTGTCAACGGGATTAAGTATGTTCAACCTTAATATTTCAACGCTTATTTTGATATTCTAAAATCTACATATCAATCTTTTGATTCTATTTAACCTATTCGAGTTGAAATTCCAGTGTCACTATTCTTTTCAACACTTATTTTGACGCTAAAGAAAGTGAAAAAGAAAATTTTGGGCATCATCAGAGTCAAGGTAAGAATAAATTGTATCATTAGAGTTAAATCTACTTTGCTAACTTAGCTCCTATTATGTTGTAGAATTCAAAGTTTAACATGGGATCAAAATTTCGAATATTCTTAGTTATTGGCAATTTCATGTGTGATTCGATTATTCTCAAAGTTATAGTAAATCAGTCAAGACAAACTAGAACATCTACGCAAATTGTTTGAAAAGAAAAACAGGAAATGGCAATGAGAGAGAAGCCAGCGATTAGGAAGTTGCATGCAAATTTTGAAGTCTGTCGCGATAGCTTGCGCCGAGTTTGCGAAGAGAGTGCAGTGTAAGTCGTTGTTATCCTCAAAACTTCGCATGAATTTACGTATCAAAAGATTAAGTATCAAAAGAACGCGGAAGTAAGCTAAGAATAGTAGACGTACTTTATGAACGGCAAAACGATTCCACGATAGTAACCTACTTCGTCATGTTGTTCTAGTTTACCATGAATTTGGTTTAGATAACTTTTATCCGTTTCAAGGTAAGAAAATGAAAATGGACGGACATTATCACCAAACTCATACATCTTCGTAAGTAACTTCCTCGTCATATTTTCTGTTTGGCTCATTTTCTGACCAATCAACTTTTGCAAGGTACTATTAATCTTAATTAAATTTGTATATTTTTAGTCTCGAAATTAATCGGTATCACACACGGTTGTTATGTCATGTATTATGATAATAATAATCTTTATTTGAAATCATATTTTTCTTCCTCAGTTGAACTTCTGTTTGGATGCGAAGCCTAAATACCACGTGTTACATGCATATGCATGCGGGTTTTACATATTTCATGTTGCCTGGATCCACACTTCCCGCAATCGTCTGCGAGAAACTTCGCGACTTAGCAGCTATTTAGAGACGTCTTCATTAATTATTAACTCTTCTTTCCCGAGGAAGTTTGCAAGCACCCAGAAATTAATTAGAAATTCTCGCGGCAAACCAAGACCAAGTAGAATTCATTTTATAGGCGACAGAAAAAATGAAAATTTATGAAAACTTCGGAATTAAGAATATTTTCGATTAAGAATATGATAATAATATTCTTAATATAATATTGTTTGTGAAACGATATTGGGTTTCGGGGTCGGAAATTCTTTTTTTATAGAAACTCATGAAGATAATCCTTTTTTTATGGACACAATGTAGCTTATTTTCCGTACGATACACTCCTGTTTTATGGCGGAGTATCATATTTTACGAGAGCATACTCTGACGTGCGCAATTACGGACGAATCAAGCGCGATATTATTTTATTGCGAGTGACTACGGTATTTTGCGAGAACATAATACATTGTCCACTAAGCGTGCGGCAATAAGGATATGAAGGTTACGACTGTGAATACATGGTCCGACGGAGGGAGAGGGAGGGAAAGGCAGAACATTTACTTTTAGAACAACATGACGAAGAACACGCGAATGTATGTACGCATTATCAACTGCTCGCGACTTTTCTCATTCTTATGCATTTATGTGTACACGTAGGAGGTTGTGTAATTTTTATTGCGTGACACGAGGCCGTGTACACTGTTCATTACAGCGCACATTCGATTGATATCAGCCCTGTAATAGAACCGCGCGCTTGCTCATAATGTCAACATTCGATGAACGTCTCGATAAGTCCCGCTACTTTTTTCTATCTCTCACTCGAATTATATATCCTATTTGCCCTGCTCTGGATGTATTGGCAATAGCTATCGCGTTTCGCATCACTCTTCGAGCATGTTAAATATGCGAAACTATCTTGCACACGCTGCAACTAAGAGAACTCGCGTAGCATTTCCTGAAAAGTTTTCGAACGTCATGGTACTTCTTTTTTCTCGTCTCGTTGCGCTGTGTATCTTCATCGAGATATAATTCCGCAGGTAGTCTCCCGCGATAACATCTGTCTTCCTTAAGTCGTTCTCTCGTTTAGGCTCTCAGAGATGGCTGAAGAGAAGGGCGTGTCGTAAACTTAAAACAAGGATTTATCCCTCGACGTAATAACGTCTAGGGCGCGCGTTTCTCTTTGCGTATCGAGCAAAGAGAAATATCCTTTTCCACTCGGCTGGATTTGCATTTTCCGTGTCGCAGATATATACGTGAGCCACGTCTGAGATGCATTGCGCGCAATATTTATATCCGTTGCCAAGATTTATGCGGAAATTTAGGTAGATGCATATTCTTCCCTCGCGGACGACGGCGGCGTCTTCGATCCGAATCGGCTGCTGGTGGTAACGCGCTTTTATATTCGCCTTTATAGGAAGTTCGTGCCCTGCGTTCCGCATCCGGATGCATATGACGCGGTAGCAATTGCATATCAATTTGTAGTAACAACCCTGGGTAGCGAGGTAGGACGCGAACGACGTCTCGGGAACGAGGTATCCATAATAATCGCGTTTGCGGGCCGGATAAGATTTTCATTGCTCATGCCGCGGACGGGATGCATCTGCTCATAAAACTTGCAAAGGGCAAGAGTGAGAGAAAGGGAGACTCTACTCCCACGAATATCTTCCTCGTATTTTTCGCATTACGGCGGGAAACGCGAAAGCGATATTATTTGACTTGGGGACGGAATATTAAAATAATCAACTCGCCTAAGAAGAAAACATTCTGAACTTCCAGATTTATTTACAATCAAATAACGCGAGTGTTATCTGTCAGAGCAGAGTCGAATGTTAGCTGCTACATTTTCAAATTTGATGATACGATTGGTTTAATACGCCAGACAGAAGCAAGGTGTCTATTTACTTCTCAGTAGAGTTTATAAGCGTTTGTATTGTGAAGAATACTGTTGAGAATCTCTGGAAGGTACAAGTTCGTCTCTTGGCTGAGGCAGTACTTTTCACAACACGAAAATTAATAAGTACAGTTCCATTTAGGATGGCTAAAAATTATTAAATAAATTTGATTTTATGAGTAAGGTGTATATATAAAAGTGTACGTTTTAGACAAGACATTCTTGTCACGTGCATTTACATTATTAAAATTTAGATCCTAGTATTAATAAGTCGTTACTTGAAACTTGTCCCACGTCGAGAAATATTCAGGTCTAAATTTCAAATTAGATTTGAGTTTTTTTATTTTGTATACAATATATGTAACATTAAATTTATAATCGCGATTCAATAAAAAAAACTCATATGTAACTTTAAATTCAAATCTAAGTATCTCATCTGAGACAAGTTTCAAGTAACTACTATTAATACGACTATTAACCTTACGTTCAGCTCTGATTTTTTAGGTTAGTAATTCGCATTACTTGGTTGACTTTTACGATCATATTTGATAATATGATTAGTCTAAATTTATGTGGCAAAACTGGCTCAAACTACTCGCCGTTGCTTTGGTTGTCGCAATGTGTTAAGGGGATGAAATCAGAGGAAAGGGATGGGATATTCACGTAGCCTATATTTTCTGTAGAGTCCTAGAGAGTAACTATGCAAAATTTGGTCCAGATCGGTAAAAGGTTTTAGGAGTCTACGGAGAACAGACAAGTATTCCATTTTGTATATATAGATAAGTGTAACATAATGAAAGAGAAAAGGGACGACGCAATTGATCGGTGAAGCGAACATAGTTTGCCGTGAAATATGCATGCGTTGGATACACGTAAACGCTAAGTAGCTCGTTCCAGAATGCATTCCGCAAAAATCCACCACTTGGTTTTTACTGCCTCGCGTAGTTTGTGCTCGCGAGAAGGGTTTTCGCGAGAAATTTCCTCGGGACGCTTGTGTTTCCCCTTTTGTACAAGATCCACTCGTACACGAGCATTATCGGGAAGTTCCAATTGATCCTCGCGCAAGTGGCGCGTCCGGCTGTTCCAGTCGCGGAATAAAATGGAGCGGATAACCGGTAAGAGCGAAGAAGGTATCGAAGTGGAGCGGCGGCTATTTTTCCGCTCGCGATCGAACGTTCCGAGGTATAGATGTTCCTTTTTTCGTCGGTCAACCGTCGCGTCGCTGAGAATCGAGTGTATCTTTGAGTGTCCGCGTTCGTAACGGAACGAATATCTTTCCGGAAATGTTTCAGGATCGCGTTCACGAATCGCCGAGTCACGCTTGCTGTCGCCTCCATGCAAATTAAAATTCCCAAGAGCGCCGTGGCACTGTCACAGCGCGTCGATCCATTATTTATAATGCCGCTGCAAAATAGCGCCGGCCGTTTTGTTTATACATTCTGCGGATTTAATGTCTTAAAGATGAGAAATCGAAAGTTTTCTGTTCCGTTGAGGGCGGATCATTGTTTATTCCACGATGCAAGAGATCTCAAGTTTATATCAGCGCTGACAGGGAAGGATCAAGCAGTGCTGAGAACGAGGTCTTTACTTAATCTGCCTCGGAAGAGGAACGGAAACGAGGTATTTCGCCGTGAATAATACGCGAGCGGCGCAGAGAAGCTTGTTATCCATTCGATAAATACGATTACGCGGTGTCTTCGTCGTTTAGAAGCGACATATTCGTACGGGGTACGATGTTGCACACGCTACCGTGCAAAATGCGACGAAAAATTACGGTGTAACTGCGTGAGCGTGACTAACTGCAAAATCTAAAAAAGACCGCCGTATAACCTTTTCTTTTTTTTCCCGAACGAAGCTTTGTTTCCGAGTTGAAAATTGAGTTTGCAAATTGGAAAATTAATCGCGTCGTCGCGCCCTTCGCCGGTTGATTTTCGACAATCCCGCGTCATACGTCGTTGAATTAATGGTCTCGACGGTGACGTTGTCGACGTAGTTTCCTCGAACTAATTGGAAGTCGAATTTTTTCCAATTAGGATAATATAAATCGCCCTGTAAACGTCGCGAACGGAGGCGTGGGCGAGTCACTCTTCATCTGCCGGAATTGATTCCCCAAATAGGAATCGTGTACGTTTCTCCGACACGGAAAAATGGCCCGATACTGGGTCGATACCGAAAAGCGGATGTCCGGTTTTGGTACTGGTTCAGTACTGGGCCTAATATAAAAAAGCTGTATTATTGGTACTGGCCCTGTTCGTAGAATCAGTACTGGATACCCAAGTAAAAATCGTTTACAATCTGTCAATAGAGGATATTGGGCCAATATTGTGCCGAAAAACGGACGATACCAATGTTTTTTATGAGAAAACGGAAAAGATCACTAACACGAAACCTAGATAGCTCAGTGGTAAAAACGCTTGCCTAACAAGCGGAAGACACGAGTTCGATTCCAGTCGTCGCCCCGAAGATCTTTCCTCATATCACTATATAAAAATAGACTTGTATAGGTACGAGAGCAACCCCCAGTCATGGTCTGATCTTTCTTTCTATACTATATAGTTGTGATATTAACATCTGTACAAATAATAAAAATTACTAGGAATCGATACTGGCCCAGTACTGGGAAATAGGTACTTCCTCAGTGCTAGGAATTAATACTTTTTTATACTGGTACAGTATAAAATACTGATTTTCGGTACTGTGACAGTACTGTTTTCCGATACTGACCCTTTTCTATTATCCCAGTATCATACCAATACTAAACCCGTACTGGCATCTGATACTACTATACCAGTAACGTTTACCATAAATCAGTACTGAGCCACTTTGATGCCAGTAGTAAATTCCTACTTAGGTCATTATTTAGCCAGGGTTGCTTTCCACCGGTTACCCCTGAACGCAAACTTGCATGGTCAGTATCGGCTCGACCCTGTGCAATCCTGTGTTCTTTCCAAGGAGGGTGTCGACCCGGATTACTCCCTCGCTAGATTTAAATTATCTATCTCCTTGAACATTAACCATCGAGCTCGTGCATATTCGCTATCCTCGTTTCGTTTCTCCGCTCAGCCATGACAAACCACGCGCGCTTGGACGAGCTGCGATCAAAGCGCGCTCATTTTTCCGTCTCACGGCTGGATACCACGTATGGATATGGCACCATCGGTGCAAATCGAATTCGACCCGTCTCCTCGACGGATGAAATGTCGCGGAAGGGAACCGCCACCTATTATCCATCTGTATAAGCAAAATAAACAATCATAAATTACCTCCGCGTTCGAGCTTCCCTCCGTCGCTTTTATTCGGGACATCCGTCTCTTCGTCATGCTATTTGCGCTCTCGCTCAGGGAGTTTATATTTATATATTCTATTACATACATACACGCGCGCGCAACGGAAAATAGGACGTCGGGAGCGACGGTAAAAGAATGTAAGAATAAAGTACACGGAAGCATATAAACAGAATGGAGTGTATTGAGTTTGATTTATCTGGTTATATATGTTTAGATTGTATAATAAATTGAGGAGTGGAAGAGAGAGGAAGAGACAGGATGAGTGTGGGATTCTTGATTGATTTGTCCCTATGTTATACTTGATTAATGGCACACGTGTGACATTGGCGCACAATTGTTCAATATCGCACGTGTTGCAGCACGAAGAAAAAAGAATCTCGGTCAGTCGTGCATATCAGGCAAAGAACGACTATGATTCTCCTTCCTATCTGGCGCTGCCAATTTTCGCAGCTATCTCGATTCGAGCGGCTGCAAAAGAAAAGAAACAATGGGAGTCAGCGATCTGTTCGTATAAGGGAAATGAGATGCGGCGCTATTGTTACTGAAAATTTAAATTGAAAATCGAGATCAATATGCATTACGGAAAGCGATTTCCATTAGCGACTCTTTCTCGAGCAATAAAGTTAAACGATAGGCAATGAAACGGACAATAAGATATTACTTCGTGTTTCATTCGACGAACGCGATATGGACTTATATATTTCGCCAATCATAATTAAACAGTCTAATAGCACAGCACAAAACTCTCGCACGTGCTTCACCGTTTCACTGATTAATAATTCGCCCCGGTATTTATACATGTACGATGTTCTAGCAAGCACGCTCCCTATGAATTATGCACTGCGAGAGATAATACGCGTGTTACGATATTAAATTAATTGGAGATCTCAACACGCTGCAAACAATATTTTCGAAAAATTAATACGTTGTAATGCGCGAATCTAGAAATTTCGCGCAAAATAGAAAAAGAGAATATATACGATCTGATGTGAAACTCGTTTATTTGCGTTTAAGTTTTACCGCGCTAGACGAGGTGTAAGGTGTTGACTTTATCCTTCGTATCCGCACCAGCAGAAATACTTGTAATTGCACTGCGCATTTGCATCTGATCTTTATTATCGCTTTAGAGCGCATTATTCCTGCGTGCAGTATGTATTTCTTGCTAACTTATTCATAATACTCGCCCGCGATTATATTTTTCCAAAGTTCCACGTGATAAATGAAACTCGACCATAATCGTGTATTCACAGATAATGTTTGTCCTATGTAAATCCAAGAGGCAAGATACAAAGCCCGAGAGAGCGGGGTTTATTAGCAAGAGTGATATACAGAAGTTGATTTTATCTCCCGCGCTGTATCTCTTGTTTTAGTTAATTAAATATTATTCATTGCTTATACTATCACTTATAAGAGAACAATATCTGTAATAATCCCGATGACGGGTGGAAACTGTTTATTGTGCGATATTCGTATATATAGTTTCGTGATATTTAGTACCGCGAAAGTGCAATTTGCTCGTTTACGGTAATGGAAAATAATTCATAATAATCCTAATCGACTCGCCGGTGACGAAATGTCAATATTCTTTGCTCCATAAAAGAACAGATTCGGGCAATATATCGTATGTAGTCAATACGAAATGACCTCTTATCGAAGTCTTGGCATAATGAAGGATACTCGTGCAAATTACAGTACGCTTATAAAGTCAATTTCGCGTAACGAGTTCTTATTATTCCCGATCGGGAACGAGTACTTCAAAATGGCAGGCAGCCAGGAAAATGATGTATAAGGTATGCAGCAAACCCAATTACCAGAAATTCCTTGATTTTATTCCTTCGGTGTGCATAAATGCAATATAATGCACATAAAGTAAATAGAAGTTTGTATAACACAGTTTGATCTGGCGCTGTTTCTACAATTTTTCTATTTCCGTTATTCGTTCGTGTTTCCTCGTCAATGACAATCGAGTATTGTGCCTCTAAGAAATTTCAAAACAGGAATAACACCGAGTTTCGGGAAGGTCACCTTTTCCTTTTGCGAAATGTGTTTGGTAGACTCGTTGAAACAGTTGGAAACGAATAAATAAGAAATTAAAGTATCGCAGTCACGTCTTTCCTCTGAAAGGAAATCTCAATTGTCAGGGCACTAACAAGAGATGTCCACACGGCTAGTTTTGCAAAGCGCACAGTTGGCAGCTTTCCAATTGGTTTGACCTACATCCATCTGAAATGACAGCCCAACTCCACTCGTCACGAACTGTGATTTCCTCGCGCGACAATTTTCACCAGATACTTTACGACATCTTAAGTTCTCTCACAAGCGCTATCTCGATACACATTCGGCTGAGTCTACTGAATTACTTTACGATTCGATTCGATTGAGATATATGTATATGAAATGACATTCGAGTGAATATATACGCGAGTGCATTTCTTTTCATATGATATTTCTTTTCCTAAGATATTTCTATTAGATTGGATTCCCTTGTTGACGCGAATATCTCTTATTGTGAACGCTAGAATTATATATGTATATATACATACATATATAGTCGAGTATACTTGTAATTGTTATTTAGTATCTGAACCGCTGAGTTTCATAATATTTTCCGCTGAATCCACGCGGGATCTGTGGTTAACGCGAAGTGTGTGATTAACAATATAATTGCAGCAATTATTTTGTGATATATGCTGTGTCACTTGATTGTGTCGAGAGAGGGTGAAATAGAAATTTGAATAAAAATTCAAATAATAATACAAAGTGAAATTAGTAAAATACCTGCTGAATGTATACATTAAATGTATATATTAAATACCTTGTTTTATTTCATAATATATAAAATATATGTATATAATTACATAAAATATGTATCTTTCATTAAGTTAATTTTTGCCATATTATTTTCCGTTCGTGCTGTAAAATTCCCGGTATCTGATATATTATATCAGATATGATATATAAAAAATGGTGATAGAATTAATTCATGAAATACACAAAATTAACGAAGTCGAGATATATAGGATTTCACGTGTTCTACGAATTATTCAACTTAATCGGAGATGGAATTTTCTTTCCGGCGGATTTCTCGTATGACAAAAAAAATCATCGCGTGATTGATCGGAAATACCGTGAAAGAATTAACGCGTGAAACCTGGCGCGCGCCTTGTACATGTATAATTCAACATAGAGACTATTGCGGTCCTAAATTTTCGCCGCGTTATAAAAGCCCTGCATGGATTCGCAGAAAGCGCTGTTCCATTTTCGTTAGAGCACTCTTCCCCGTAGTTTTCCAAACATAGCACCACCCCTCGCGCTTATTGCATTCATCGCCGGAATTGCATTCCGGACGCAGGAGAATGCGTCCTGCAGGACTCGTAGACTATTGGGTAACGTGAGAAGCCACGACCGCTGACTGCCATTGGCTTTAATGCGCGCACCGCTGCCATAAATTTGCACAGTAGCAGAGTTTCATGATAACGACGGCGAAATTGCGAAGAAACTTTGACTGTGGGAAAAATTTTGCGATTTAAATACGGCTCACTCGTGCGTAATACTGCCCAATATTTATGTGTCGTATAAATGAGCACACATTCCGACGTTTTGGCTGTGACGAAATACGGACGGCAAGTATTCGAATACGTACGTATGTACTCCGTCTAGAGAGGACTTTGTACGTGATTAAATACAGAGACAGAGAAAGAGAGAATGGGACACTTTAGTATTGGAGGTGGGGGAAGTTTATTAAATTGACATCGATGATTTTATAAATGCCGCATCAATTTGCCATGCTAATAGCTTTGAAAATGGAACTGTTATATTCCCGAGGAAGTTATGAATATATTTCTGTAAAGGAAATTTCCATCGAAATACGTTAACACGTGCGCGATGAAAAAATCATCCCGCGCGATGGGAGTGTTCCATTTATGCGCATAAATTGCGTGTGTTTCGTATAATTTTATTGCGACAGATACTTCTGCGATGGCCGTTACAATGCTATAATGGACAAACGAGACTGTTCCGTTGCTCGCAGCGATTGGTTTCCACGGGACTTTTGTCCCGGCGAAATTGCCAACGGATTCGTAATGTAACCTGCGCAAAATGATATTGAATTGCCGGAGCGTCTACGAAAATTTCAGCGCAAAAGAATGTGCGCCGGAGTAACCGTAATACCGGCTCGTAATGTCTTTACGGAAGAATGTAATTCCACGTTATCGTGCTACGTGCTGGAATGAATGAATGGCGGAGTCGATCAATTTCCAGAGATTTATCATTGCGTTACCTAGTTTCTTTCCAACCTCGTTTCCATCTGATTTCCTTCGAATGGTTCTAATAATGACAATTAAGAGGAATTTGTTGCGTTCATTTTAATTGGGGAAATAAATGAATATTCGATTTTTACAACAAAATTGTGCGGAATAGAGTTTCACTGGGAAATCCACTGGGAAAAATCCCTCGATTATCAGGACCAAAATGCGTCTGCTGTTTGGTAATCGTTAGGGAAACAGATGAAACAGTTATAAATCATTTCTCACTGCAAATCATTTCTCATTATTCGTCATTTTAACAAACTTATATTATCTGAGATGTAAATCACATTTTTTCTCCTCTATTTAGATTAGATTAATTTATATCTACATTATAAAAGTGTTGCTTAGAGCAGCGAATTGAAAGTAACATAAATTATTTGTTCCCACTACGGGATTATTACTATTCAATATCAATAAACCAATGCAGTTCCATTTTACGAATATTTCACAAAAGACACATGTAAAGGAAGAATTCACATCTTTGTATGTCAAACGCGAGTATAACCCACGATCAATAAAATGTGGGATGTAATCTTTAATTAAGTGTAGTGTTTAAAATTATAAATTAATTGCGCTAATGAAACTCTGTCAGAATATATCGCAAATCAATTGGTGACGGGCCTAACTTACTATTTGGTTGCTTCACTGATATCAGCTAAACACAATAGACTCGATAAACAATATCTCATTACGTGATACGATTGGTTCGAAACAGATGGACGTTCACGCTTATAACGCTGGTAATTTCCTCGTCTAGGAGTAATCTATCTGTCGACATACATTAGATATACAGCTGCCAAATTTAATTAATACGCTGCTCGGTGCGATGGTACTTTGCTCCAGCCGTCTGCGTGAACTTTTAAACCTCTTGGTTCATATTATTTCACTAAAACGTTCTCAAGATCAATTTAGCTGAAATTAAAAGATCTACATCGCATGAGAAACTCGTGTGCAATTTATTAAATAATCTAGACGTTTTTAAAATATAATGTACAGAATATTTTAACAGTTATCTCTCTCGTTTAATATTAAAGAAAGCCACAAAACACTAAAGGCTCATTTTTCCAAACTCTTGGTAAGCTAACTGATAATTAAATCATATGTCTGTTTTTGTCCAATTTTGAAGGAGAAACAAAGACAACATTTAATTATTGGTTAGTTTACCAAGAAGTTGGAAAAATAAGCCTTGAGTCGTAGAAATATCGTAGATAGCACACACCTATTAATTTAATGTGACTCGACGTTTAGTGCGACCTTAATTCTTGTGATAACTTCTATCGTCTATCATCATCAATCGTGTCCTTAAGTACATCTTGCACATCTTGTGTATGTCTTGCAGTAGTGGCAACAAGAGCTATTGCTTCGTTGAGACACATGGTGCATGTAATTCAACGAGCAAACACGCCATTTCCGACTCTTGACTCAATTAAGTAAACTCTCAGCTATTGACTAATATACGTTACAAAAGGCGTGAACTGATTGCACGCTCGGAATATCGTTACTCTCGTAATCCCTAAAGTAAAATATAATTTGTAATGCGATTACCAAATAATGTGACGATGGCGTGGAATTTACGTTGAATTACATTGAAAATTTTCACCCTGACGTGGAAAACAAGTATGAGTCAATTTCTACTTTCCATTTACAAGATCGAGAAAGATATTCTTTCTCAGATATCAACGAGCCGTGAGCTTTGTTGTTATTGTGCGACAAGAAGTGTACACAATACGCGAGATTCTCGAGGGTCAACGAGCGCCAGTGCGTTTTAAAAGAAGCGGGATTTTTGCCCGACTGTGGACTCTAATAGTAGCTCATCCGTCCCGGCGATAACGCCATTGTCGTTTCATGGGCCATTATACCGTGAATTGTGACATCTTGCTTGCCTAGAGTTCGCAGCTGCAGCCAGATATAATTCGGTGACACTGCGTAAGTGTCTCGAAATTGTTCTACCTGTTGCGATGGTTTTGTAAATGTACGATAAAACGAGGAAAGGTTCTCGGTTTGTTAGAGCTTTTGTTGCGCGTCAGGTCGGCAGGTGCATTATTCGGACGGTCGCTGTAAGTACACCATTCATCCGCCGCCTCGTAAAACTGGCCCACGATACGTCGTTAATACCGATTGTCATCTGTTCGCATCGATCACCGCGCATTTATGCGTGCAATATCAGAATTCAGTGTTATGGATCGATCCGTGATGAATCATAGGCGTTGATGGAGCCTCGCGTTTAGAATGGAATAATTAGCACGGAATATAATCCCGCTTTATATATCTCGAAGTAGATAAAGTAGATGCATTCCTCGATGCATCCTGCACTTTTAACCTTTAATTTGGCAACATCATTTCAAACCTATCATGACTAATTTATATTTAAAATGCACACAGATTGTAATGTATCCGCGACAGCGCGGAGGGAGAGGGAGGGACGAGAATAGCGTCGGATGCGCTGGCGCCGATAAATCGCGCGACCGAAAGCACATTTCAACTGATTGCCATTGTTTTTGCGCCAAGTATTATTCGCGCGCATCTCATTACAAATAATAAACAATTAATAAGTACGTGACAAATGTGCATCTCTTTACCAGTGTGTAATTGTAGCTGTAGTTAATGTGTATTTTCCAATTAAATTTCGAGATCAATTATGTGTAACGACTCGAAATTATTTATGGATTATTTACTATCACTCGTAATAAAGCATGATGTATACTTTTAGCTCATTACCCGTGTGTATACATACGTCTCTTTTTATCCGGCAAATTATTCCGAGCGGAAGACGTAGTCTCGAAATTGCATTTCATAGGACAAGAGCGAAAAAGGAAAGTTAATGGAACTGTTGTGTCTGATCCACGGGCTTTGTAAAATAAGAATAAGCGGGCTCTCTCTGTAAAACAAGACTATGGCGATCGCAGCAGTCGGAGATCCTAACATACCGTATTTATTGCACTTTGTGGACACTGGTGAATGTAGTAATTTCTTGCAACGTTAAGCACACTTCCATCCGTTATTCGTCATCCGGGATGGTTACCCGACCAAATTACATTACAATTACATTTACCGCGGAAGGGACGATCCTTCCATTTGTATCCCGTTCATCCCGTTGCCCCGCGCCGTTGCGTTTCAATGACGACGCAAAAGAAAAACACGTTCGCGATGCTCGTACCTTACTTGCATACCTTAAACGATATTGTGCCGATAATAATCTACCTGTGATGACTGTGAGAGATATGAAAGGCACAACGCGCCACAGCGCGTTGTAATAACGGAGTTACGACGTGCCATAAACATCATGTTGTAAAAATTCACATAAAAATCGGCATTCCAATAAAACGTATTTTATCAAAAAAGAAAGGTAAAGGGAGAAGAGAGAAGCAAGCACGGGCTGGCATAAGCAGTACTGCTCGACGACGCACGTCAAAATCTACTCACACATGGTTGACTGTGATTGCACGCCGCGCGCATTGCTGTAAAATCATCGAAGACAGCGCCGCCCCTGTCTTTGTCCCGGCTGTAGAGCGGAGACGTCCGGAGCAAGCGTCAGGCGTGACGGGCAGTTAACAGGATGACCGTATTTCCTGACCGAGAGGAAATCGATCGAGGCGAGAATCGAAATTGCGATGGCCTAGAGAATAATCGAGGACGAAGACTCTAATGGTCGAACCACGTAATGGCGGTGAGCCGGCCAGTATTGAGTTATGCTGGACCGAGAATGGAACTGAATACTAGATCGGGCGACATTTAGGTATTGCGGACGAACGCCATGGAGGCTGATAGTCGCACGATCCGCCGTATCAAATTCTATTAATGACGAACGTATGTCGGCATTCAACGCGATTTCAGAATTCCTTCGTGCGCGCGAAATATCAATCCCGCTGCGAACACAACGCACGCGCGCGCACTCCACTGCGGTGTGGGGGGAGACAGGAGAGAAGAGAAAGAGAGAATCTTCCTCTATGTGTGCGCAGAAGTGTAAGCACTGAGAACAATCTCTCGCTTATCAGAACGAAAGCACGTTTGCTGTTTGATGATCTTTAGGGAAACATCGAGCAATTACCATTGGAAATTATTTCTCATCGATTGTCATTTTAACAGATCTTTTAATGCGGGTTCTGGTATCTGGTTAAATTAGCACAACTTTTTCTCTGTATAAGAAAAGCAAAGTAAAACTTGATATTTGAAAATTCATTTTATCTACGGGTGAATAATACATCAGTCTGGCTCAACTGATAGGAAAATCTATGGCGGAATTAATGTGATTCGCCACGTCCGCGCGATATCGATTTCCACGTCGAGAAATCCCTACAATAAATCCCTTTTCGTGCATTGTGAAAGCATCGCTCTGTAAACCGTGAAAACAGACAATCTCCATTATCATGGTTGCACAGCATTATTATATATTGCATCAAT
This sequence comes from Odontomachus brunneus, assembly GCF_010583005.1. Lineage (NCBI taxonomy): Eukaryota > Metazoa > Arthropoda > Insecta > Hymenoptera > Formicidae > Odontomachus > Odontomachus brunneus. The sequence continues at coordinate 1,645,168 of NW_022639494.1, read as the reverse complement.
CCCCACGTAAGAACAATAAATAACGCTCTTAGTTAGATGATTCTTTTATCGAAGTTGGAGAAAATATTGTAGCGAAAATTATGTTAAAATTATATTTCTTTTTACAGGATGTGTTAAATTACTAGAAATAGTAAATTGACGATCAACTGATGTATATGATGTAAAAGTACATTCAAGTAATTATAATAATTTTGTTGCAAAAAGTCAAACACTTGTACACAACACTTTTGTATAAATATGTAACAGTTTTGTTCAAAATTCTGTACGGTCCAAGATTATCGAAATTTTGTCATAATTTTCGCTACAATATTTTTTCTCCGTATACAGAAAACTCAATTATTCATAATTAATCAATAATTTCTCCTGGTTTCTGTTTGTTTAATCAATAAAGGGTGTGATTGATTCATTCGTGTGGTCTCGAGATTTTATATCACAATTAGAAAAGAGTATCATGGTCACACCGCACGAATTATTGCGTTTGCTCCTAACGGATACGAATGGCCGATCTATTATTTACATTCAAAAATTTCCCGTTTACTCTCCGTGTATTTTTCATTTTTATCTGCTGCCGAACGAGACCGACTGACTGACATAGTTAAGGGGAAACGCAACGACTGCGCATCTGTAAAATTAGTAGCTCGTTTCGCGGCGTCGAAAAATTCGAAACAATCACGGGGAAGAGTCACGTGCGTTATTACATTATTAGCCATCAACATCCATTTATTCCCCTCGCGAGAGTTTCGCGAAAGCGAGCCGCGCGTATATTACAAAGTGTAATTAAGTATTATTTATCGATCGCGCGCGCACTATGTGTATGTGTGTGCCCGCGCGCGCGTTAAACGCCTCATAAAAAAATAAAAGTATTAATTATCCGTATTATAGTCCGCGCGTTATTAGCGTGATATTGCGCAATAGAGCCTCCTGCCAATAACGCGGCGCGATTGAAAATTCAATTTTCTCGCGTAAGACTACTCCCGCGAGCTTCATACTAATGTGTGCCGCGTGTAATGATATCAGAACAAAGCGCTCCCTAAACGATATAACCGTGAGGAAAATTTCCGGCCTATTATAGTTCCGTGAACACATTCGTGTGTGCGCTATCTCACCGGAATCGCCGTAACGATAATGAAAGAACGTATCGCGCGACGCGTCTCTCTTCGGCCATTAATGCACTGGAAGAAAGAGCCTTGCTAATTTAACAAAATAACAGTACCCAAATGCTTTGTTGATATGGGACAGCAAACGAGTCCGTAGTGGGAACGAATGATTTATTACTTTCAATTTGCGACAAACTTTAATCAACCTTTCCGCAATGGAGACATAATTAGTCTAAATAGACGAGAACAAATGCGATTTGTATCTCAGACAACGTGTATGTTAGTTAAAATACCAAGTGATGAGATTTGTTTCCCTGACGATAATGAAACAAACGTGTAGTTTTTCTGATAATCGAGGGACTTCTCTCAGCGTATAAATCGCGAACGAAAACTTGAGACGAATAGAATTCACACGCGAAACGTCGATTTCAAAAATGCAAGAAAATTATTGTCTCCTTGTTGATCTAACAAGTACAGCCGATATGGATTTATGCTACAACGTTAGCGGATGTTGTACTACAATGTGTAATTTGACAATGACCTAATTTGCGCGCACATAAACCGGCATCTCTATGTAATTTACACGTACTAAAGCGTAAATTAGGACCCCTTGCAAATTACAACCCGTGGGTTAAATTATAGCGGCGCTCTCGTCCCCACATCTCTAATGCAAACGCTACGTCGCGCAACATTTAGATAACATGCTTACTTTGGCTTTATTTACTTACCAATGTAATGCACATTATTTCTTGATTTGTGGCTTGAGATAAAGCTCTGTGTGTTTTGCAAAATTATCTCATATCATTATGTTTTATGATTATCCACAGAGAGAGTTACGTTACGAAATCTTGATATGGTAAATGCTTTGCTTTATCCCAAACATATTGTATGACAGTTAATGCGCATATTTATTATTAAATTAGAGTATAGAAAAGTTGAATAATCTATTGGAGGTATAAAAATTTGCAAATCTATCGAATAGAGCGAATGCCGAGCTTCTCAGTTACACTCATGATCTATTTTCGTAACTTTATCCACTCGAAACTATGCGAAGGATTCGTGAAAAGGAGATCGATTGGAGAACAAAGTAATATCTCGGCGACGTTTTCACAGATAATAGGGACATTGAATATAGATAAAGATGACTGAGAACCAGACATGTGGCGTGACAGCGAAGTGAAATTATCGCTCTTGATGATCTCTACGTGAGATTAACAAACTTGTTTGTTGCTTTTAAAATTAATTTATCGCGAATTTATCTGCTTCTGAGCGGTAGAGTACAATTATTGAAAGGGCGATTATCTCTTTTCACTTTTGTGTTCCTTTCGCTATGAAATATTTCGTTCGCAATCTTGACGAAACCGTAGACGAATATCTGCGTCACTTTCCACAAGAGCCAATATTTCTTCCAATAAACCGATCTCAGGCTACAGTTCATAGTTGAGTTCGATACTGAGCACTCACGTTGAGATCTGCTCAAGCATGAAATTAAGAAAGAAAGCTGCCACGAGTTTCCCTCACATTTTTCTTCCTCATTTACCGGTACGGCGCGAAAGACCAATCCATGGCCAGCTCTATACATGCACGTGTAAACAACGTAAACCGTGAGGTACTTAAATTTTCACATAGCGCCGCCCTTTCGTAGTCTCCTCCGCCGGTTGACCCGCGTGAAAATTTATGTGCTGAAGGAATACGCCATGGTTCTCTTTCATCCTTTCTTCCGCGCATTCGGAATGCTTTTACGCGCCTTTCATAACGGCGTTTTATATATCATCGCATTTTATCATCGTGCACATTTCTGCTTAAGATACGTCGAGCGCAAAAGTGCTTTAAAATATATGCATAATACATGCATACCTTTGGGCATGCCTGCTTGCGGCTTACATCTTACGTAACGACGTTGACGTTCACGGTCAATCTAAAGGAACGACGTTAACCTGACGTGAGTATGTGTTTCAAAGGATCTCCTCTCTCTCCGATATTTAGTTTTCCCTGCTGTAGCAGGCGATCGTGAAAAATTACACACGCCGAGAGATCGCTCGTGAAGTTTGCCCACTCACCGTCACGACTTAATTTTACATCGACTCTGCATCGACGGAAAGTTAATAAATAAAGCGATCTCGTAGCTCTCGAGCGGTGTGAAAATACGCTTCGGGATGTGTGGACACGGTTCTTCTATTCCGTGATGTATTAATTTTACTTCCTCCAGGGCCAAACTTCCGATAATACGAGCAACGAACGGGAACAGGGTACATATTGACGGACACTGGAACAATGTAGAAGCTTCGCTGCTGCTTCGTATTGCTTCGCAAAGCTTTGTGCATTCCCAGTTTCCCGAAGGAAGACTGTTAAACTGACTTGTCAAAGATTACCTGATCGTACGCTGCACCTAATACAAGACCCCGAATTGATTTGACGGATTTGGCAATGATTACAATACCTTGGCCAAATTTTGATTGAGGCTTGCGGTCGTGTGTGCGCCGGATGCTTATACGCACACACATACACATGCGCACACGCGCGCGACACACGTATTATTTACACTTGTTTATATTTGCAGAAATTGATTAGCTCTTTTGCCTGAGACCGCGTTTAATAACGTGCAAACAGAACGAACAAACACGGTATTTGTCTCGCGTTGAATCACCTTGACACTTACCGTATTTATCTTAACATTTATCTCGTACTTTCTTTTATAAAAGTAATCTTATTTAACTTACAAGTAAATCTACCCAAAAGATACATTCCGATTTCTTTCTAATTTGGCACAAATGTAGAAATACAAAAAATATTTAGGTCATATTTTTTCATTTTGGCCCACTTTGAGTTTCACGGGCAGTTTATAGCTTTTTAATGTTCTCACTCCTATCATCAACAAGTACAACAAAAATACATAAGAAATAAAATTGAATATAAGATATAGTTAAATAATTTTAACAAAATCGGCATAACTGAGATACGAACCATTCTACATTTCTTTAGCTGAGATTCCAACCGAAAAATTTTAAATCTGTACTAAATTAGTCAAAAATAGTTCGAATCTCGGCCAAACCAAGAGAGAAATCCGACCATTTTTATGAAAATTTTAACAAAATCGGCATAGCTGAGACACGAACCATTCTGAATTTCTTTAGCTGAGATTCCAACCGAAATATTGAAAATCTGTGCTAAATTAATAAAAAATGGTTCGAATCTCGGTCAAATCGAGAAATTATTTGTATAAATAATTTTTTTTAACTTTTTACGTGTTTTATTTAAACATTTATTTTATACAGTTATACTATTTATACAAACAATTTTACACACTTGACTTCATATTCATAATCAGCAAACCAAACACGCCTATATCTTGTATTCAATTTTATTTCTTATGCATTTTTGTTGCACTTGATGATAGGAGTGAAAACATTAAAAAGCTATAAACTACTCATGAAACTCAAAGTGGACCAAAATGAAAAAATATTACCTCAACATTTTTTGTACTTCTACATTTATGCCAAATTAGAAAGAAATCGGAATGTAACTTTTAGATAAGTTTACTTGTCAATCAAATTTTCTTTTATGCTTCTCTCTTGGAGTTCACCATAATATGGAAACTCTACTCGATATTCCTGCATTGCTCACTTTACCGATCTACACGTGTACATTCAGGTGCGTTTAATTCTTCTTTTTCAGACATTTTCGACAAAATATAACGCGAATAATTTTCTTCTAACTTTAATTCATTCAGCCCTGAAGAGTTTAAATATTTCGCAAGTCGTATGATGTTGAGAAAAGCCTGGGGGAAAAGAAGGGGGACATAAAATCACGAAATTGTTAATTCCCCTTCGAGTTCGGCAATTTTGGGATACATTATCCGTGAGCACAAGTTGCGCGTGGCACAAAGACGAAGGATAATGACGGTCGATGCCCGTATTTCCCGGCGGGCGTTTCCTAAGTAAACTCAATCGGCATTTATTAAGGATAGTAGATTTGTACGGGTGCCACGTCGGCTGTATGCATCCTGCCCAATTTCGCCTCGCGTTTCGAGGACTAATTTATGCGCGGTAAATCGCCGGGCTTTAGTGAAACGCTACGGTGTACGACGTAACTTACATGCGCGTGACGTATCTACGATGTAAATCGTAGCGCACGAGTCTAAGGTACATACACGCGCACGCGCGCGCGGAGGGTATCATCGTGTTTCTTCGGTGTGCTCGGCACAGGCCTGCTGAAAATTATAGGCTCGTCTCTTCCTGCTCTCTATCCGCTGCCGAGGGCCGCTCCACAAAAGCCGCCACGGTCGCGGAAGATTTGTTGAAGGTGGCAGCTTGTCTTCCTGACTTGGCCTCCACCGGGGGACAAGTTCGGTCCCGGCTCTCTTGCTCGGGGTCGACTTCGTTCACGGCACACGTATATTAGGACCGGGGGGAGTTTAAAGCCTGATTTATCGTGACGGACCAGCGTGCCACGCCGAAATGCGAGCGGACGGAACGACGCGAAGCGGCGCGACAAGAGCACGGTGATATGTATGTGTGATCTATAGGTACTAAGTCTATTTCGGATTATCTGACACGAGGACACACGTCGCGTAATGCGTTGACGTCACGAGAACGTCGGGATAATGTTATACTACGTCGACACGGAGCACGTCGTCTCGCGCCATGCAAAGTAATCCTCCTACCAGGATACAGATGCTGTTAGTACCTTCCATGCTTCACGTTGTTTCGACGAAAAAATCGCGCTACCACCGCGACCGCCAGGAGCCCTTTTAAGACTTACACCAACATACGCGAGGTTTAATTTAACACAAAGGTATACTTGATGAATGGGAATGCTAGATAAAATTATCTTGTTACAGTAAATTATACGAGAAAGAGCGTGAAAGAAAATATGATCTCGGACTAACATCAAGTCTTGTTTTACCGTGCATTTCTCTCTAATGAGCGGACACGAGATCGCATCTGCCTCGCAAAGTCCGCGTCTCTCATTTCGCCTGGGTGTTTTCTAATTCGTTAGCCCGACTACCTCCTTTGTCCGGAGATCTCCTCTCGGTTTATCTCCCCGAGCTCGTGAGATCATAGGAGGACATCACATCGGGACCGATCGAAGAAACCGGGACTAAAACTGGAGAAGAAGAAAAGTGACCAATCGAGATCGTCACGAGGTAGAACTTAGGGGAAACAGAGCGATGTGAAGGGATGGCCGTCCCAGGAGATAAAAGTAGGTTTCGGCTGACACTCCGGTTTGCGACGACGACGATGAGTGGGAGAGAAGCTTCTTTTTCGATCGGCGAATTCGACGGAGTGTTTGCTCACTGGTAGAATGTTGGTACTAGATAACTCGCAGAGATAGTGCAATTTAATCAGACTCGGGCTACGCATTTTACTGCGTAACGCTATTTTATACTGACTGCAGTGAAAATACAGTAAGAACAAAAAAGGAAGAAAGGCCTATCTTCTATCTCTAGCGTGATGTCGTAACAGGCGACTATTGTAACGTTTATTTCGTCTTCTGATCGTATATTGAGAAAAGAAGGGGATTGAGTAGATTTTATTTGAGTGATTCATTCGAGGAAATGTTTAGTCAGTTGAACGAATTATATAGTTGCTGTGATAAGTTACATGTCAATTGATTCAATGATTGCGACTTGATCACAGTAACTATGTCAACGCAACTTATTGCTGCACATAACTTATTCAATGGACAACATTTCTTTGAGGGCAGACCGATTGTGTCGATCCAACTTTTTCTCAGTACGGTTTATTTTTTATCGTCTACTTGAATTTATATCCTTTCGTTTATGTCCGAATTATTGGCGAAAGTTCAAATATCGCACATCCACCTGTTTCTCGACGCGTATAACGGCACGATTTTTATTCTCTCGGCATTTCACCCTATCCTTAAAATTTCATGTGAGCACGGGTCATCCGGTTAAAACGGACAAAGGAAACGATATAACAGAGATAAAACAGAGGAGCCAAAAGGAAAGGTCGCAATCGATGAGTGAGCTCGTAGGTTATTCTTTTCTCTTTAGAGGATAGCTTAAGCTCCGTACTTACACGTGACATGAACATGGTAATGCCTGGCCGTTCGACGATGTCAAAAGCTTCCCAGGCGCTGCCTCACGTCACCGTTACTACCATGTTAAACTACGTCTTGAACTCGATATAAACTCCAAAGGTCACCAGGCTTGTTGCAAAGGTAGCAAATCAGTACACGCTCCTATGCCCGCAATACCGCAAGGGACCGCAGCAGTGGCTCGTCAAACCTCGTAATGTTTATTAATGAACTCGAGGCGGACCGGAAAAGTCAGAACAGCGATCCCAATATGACTGACAAAATGTCACGCAAGCGAGATTTCCTTCGTAAGAAGTAGAATCTAAGAAAATGTGACGTAATGTAACGTAATGAAAAAGTTTCTCTCATTTTTCATATGACATTGTGCTAAGTAGATTGCGACTTGCAGAATCTCATTGTAAAAGGAGTAGGAGTTATTGATAGGATTCTGTGGTTTTGTATCGATGTGATCTTCCATAATTTTTATAAAATTAGACATTTAAATATAAATATTATTACATATATGTATGTTCATGTAAACATACGTACGTGTGAAACTTAGATGTTTCAGAAATATGCGTGCGTCATGTGCATCGTCTCGTGTGTCATTTTCGCGATTTAATTGCAGAATATTTCAGGGGATGTTTATTTTCATATTTCATCGAGTTATTCAGAAACTCTTTGTAGCGCGACTTTGGGATAACGAAGGAAAGAGCTGAGTAGGATCGTGTGCTTACCGGCATAACTATCCTCCCCAACTTTCCGTATAGTCAAAGGTACTGCAAATCCGTCTCTGCTTCCAGAGTCATTATGTGATGAACTATACTTTTTAGGCGAGGCTCACGCGACTTTGATGTGTTCTCCTTTTTCGCTACCGCCTCGTGGGCTTGAGATTTCCAAGCTCGCCGAACTACTTGAACTTTATCCCGAAACGTCGGGCTCGTGCTCATTTTGCAGTCTTCTCGTTTATTCGTGGTATCGCGAAGAATTACGGCGATACTGCGCGCAGCTCCCGCCGTCTACTTGGTAATAACGCGAAATTGATTGCGCTTTTATCAACTTTCGAGTCGATTGCGCTGCTGAACGTTTTGATAATTTATTATTGACGATATTGTGCAAACGTTCGCTATTGCAGCGTTGCATAGATAGGTAGTAAACTTATTTATTCAGGGAGTAAGCATATTGCTATAAACAGAAAAGAAAAGGTACTCTAACGAGTATTCTAAATATATTTGTAGCGCAGTTGTTGTGCTTTACAAGCAAGACAGCTCATCGTTAGCTTATTTATAAACTAAATATAACATGTACCTTTCTCTCTCCCTTTCCCCAGTTTATGACAATTTATTGTCCCAGCTTTCCTCTTCCTCTTCCACATCGCGCAAATGGAACAATTGATATTCTACGATTTCCATTTTATCTCGGTAAATTTCTAGAAAATTATGACATTCGCAGTCCCCTCTTTATCCTCACGGATCCTTGATCGCCATCCCGTCGCAACCTGGAGAGAGTCGCACATGTGCATATGAAGCACATAACCCAAGAATTTTTCGATTCGAAGCAATTCCAGGGAAGTCCGTTCGTGCGAGACAAGTAGCTTTACGAGCGATCCAATAGCTATTTTATCACCTTTACTTACATCGGCCGGTCTTCGTGAATTCGGCAGGCGAGACTGTAACGATTGTGCACAAACCGGCGTAAATTTCCTAAATTTGCGGCCTCGTTAATCGTCGGTGTGCCGCAATCAGTCGTTAGATCTTAATTGAGAAGAAGAGGCGACTACAATTAAGGCGCAATGTCGTATTATATATTTTACCGCGTCCCTCCCCTCCGCCATCGATATAATCGAAATCCCCTTGCCGTCACGTGAATTTATAGGCAGTCGTTATGAGATCCGCATTAAATCCAGAAAAGTGAACTCGTTAACTCCTAATTCCTCTTTGACCTGACCCCAATTGTTTCAACGCGGCAAGCCGGTCGGCTGGCCGCGGTATTTATTGCTTGTCCGATAAAAGTTGCAAGTTGCACATAAGAAAGATACGGACAAATTTCTAACTTTACTAACGTAATCATCGCTATATAACATTACGACTAATGGAAACGCAAGAGGTTCTTCTAACATTTTTTTACGCGATCGAAGACGCGTAGCGCTTTCTCTGCTAATGGCAACTGCTACCGCAAAATTAACTTCTATATAAAATTAGTTTTATATATTTTTCTCGAGAGATAGCTGAGTCCCATATAGTACGATCGAGTAATATTTCTGAAGCAAATGGCGTATAATATTCAGAAAAATATAATCTTATCTGGAGCGGAATATGGTCTCTTATACATGATCTCAAGAGGATTCTTCTAAAACCAAAAAGAAATATTCTAAGTTTAATGTTCTTAATAGAAATATCTTCTAATAAGAGAGCATTCTGAAGTGGATATATTCTCTTTGATAAAAAAGATAAAAAAAAATTTAGAATAATATCTAGTAGATTTCCAATTACACGCATTGAGAAAAAACACTTGAAAATTTATTTGTGGGATATATAGTTTATTCCTGTGAATGAACTTTATATCCCACAAATAAATTTTCAAGTATCTTTTTCTCAGAATGTAATAGTTCTTTATTAGAAGATGAATACTTTTTAACTTAGAATACGAAATTATAGGAAGTAGCACTTTGTAGTTAGAGTTTTTTTTCTTCTAGTGTCAGAATATTTTTCTTTTGGTTTTAAAAAAATCCCCTTGAAGTCGTGTGTGAGAGGATTCCGCTAATAATAATATTATATTTTTGGGGGGTAGAATATTCCGAGCCTTTCAATCTTCACTCGGCGCAAAGTAAAAGGCAGAGAATCCATTTAGTCGCGTTTCACCTCCGAGGCCATAACGAAATATCTATTTTACAAGAATCAATGTACGTTTTGAAATTGCATTTTTCCACTCGCTCTCTCCCTTTGCCTCTCGCTTTCTCTTTTCACCTGTCTTTTCCGCTATGCAAGCCACGTACGCCACCACTCAGCCGTAATTTCGTGCACAAACACAACTAATGCATGTGTCTTTTCTTTGCTTGTTTCAGATTACTAACACAACCGAACTCACAACACACTAACCAACTGCGTCTCTCGACAACAAGCATTATGATCTCGTCCAGGACATCATGCCAACGCCCTGAGTCCTGAATGAGAAAACGGTCTGTCGCGCCCTGCGCGATAAAGAACAGGTTGGGGGAACACACCCACCATATCGTTCAATGAATAAATTTTCGCACTACTGAATAAACCTGTGGGTCACCGCGGACCTAACCCGCAGATATATCCCATCGTGAGAATTGATTTGAATCTTTTATTCCTGAAGGGAGGTATGGCAACGCGTTTGAAGTGTTTGAGCGCGCGTTGTCGGGCTGAGCATTCGACACACAGAATTCCCGGACGGAATCTCCCTTCGAGCGTGTTTGCTTAACCCCTCGCAAGTTCTCTCTGATCGTGCTTAATACAAGTTGCGCGTAATATATCCGCGCGAACGCACGAGGTCGTCTCGATAGAGCGCTGGGAGTCCCACAGGCGACAATCAATATTCCGTTTTCATGTTTTGTCGAGCGACGTCGGAGGTATTCGTGAGCTTTTGCGTTGAAACGCAGGAGCTTCTTTCTGCGGAAAAGAAGGATCATGCGTTGAGAACGTCGCGAACGAAAGCGCAGTGAGAGCGGAAGAGAGGGAGAGAGATGCGAGTTTTGTTCGAAATCGCTATCCTTGTAAATTCTGGAGCACTCGGCGTGCATTGCGGAGGTGCAGGTGTATCCGGCCGGAAAGTCCGTTTCTGGTAGCGGTAGACGGAATACGGGAAGCGCGGGAAAAGCAAGAAAATTCGCTGACATCGCGCGCCTGCACGCGCTGTTTCTACCGAGAAATCGATGGTAGCGAACGAACGAAAAAAAGAAAAAAACAAATCCCGTACAATATGCTACTGCATTGTAAAAGTTGCTACTCCAACAGTTATCCGCCAAGTACTGCCTTCACCGAAACGTTAATTAATTTACCGCCTGAAACAACCTCTTCCGCAGAAATCGTGCATATCTCGACACAATTTTACAATATAATAACGTGCGCGACAGGGCACGACCGCGTTACGGTACTTGCATAATAAAATTGAAACGAGCTCCGTTATATCGTGCAAGGTTCACACGGGTGAAGCACGTGACTGGACCTACCTTATGAGAAATCACTTAGTTTCGGAACCTTAACGATGGACACTGTTACGTTGAAAATACAATAAATCGTATAAGGTTTGTGCGAAATTCATATCGTATAACATGGTTGAATTTGTCTCAATATTATCTACAACTTTTGTTACAGAGAATAAAAATCGATTTCCATCTAAGAAACTGAAGGTGATTTTGAGATCACCTTCAAGCTACAAGAGTTACAAAAAATTTTAATAATGCATTGCATAGCAAATTAATGCAAATCATGCAATATTTCCATTGGGATCAATTTTCGCCAAAATCAGTATTTACGGTATTATCGAAGTGGTTCCAGTTATGTTTGGCTTCACCCTTACAATACGCGAGAAAGGCAAGAACGTACTTGACGCGCGCGAAAAAGTCGTGGTAGAGAAGGGCGGGTTTAAAAGCGATGTCGATAAAACGGGGGTAGACGGGGGGAAGGACGGAGGTGCGCGCGAGCCAGGGTGACAACCCAACGAAATGCCTTGCAGAGTTCCACGAGGAAGCCTGCGACTCCGACGGCGTAAACGAGCGGGGCCCTCGGCGCGAGGAAGGGGCTCTGCGGGAAGAGGGCCGCGCGAACGTATCTCTGGGTCCGTCGTGGTGTTGTCCGCCGGGGGTGGCGGTGGCGGAGGGGGTGGAGGAGTTTGCAAGCGCCGTGATTTGGAACGTCGGACGGGTGGCGGTCGCGGTGTTCCCTGTGTTCCCACCATCAGCTCTTCTGTCGCAGGAAGCGCGGGGGGTTGTGGCCCCGTGGTGGGGCTCTCCTCCTACAAAAAGCGCCAAGGTATTCGGGCGTTCCTACCCCCGAAAGCGATCGAAGAATGTCAAGTCGAATGCCTGGCGAGCACGAAAAAGTGACGCGTCGAATCGACTGAAATACTTCACATTTCGAATTAGCGAAAGCGTTACTTGTGTGAATTTAGCGTCTTGAGTCTCTCTGATATATTTACACACTGAATTAAGCAATTTGAGCGAATAATTAGTAGATGGTTTTCGAAAAGATGAAAAATGACTCGTGATAACATTTTTGTTAATTAGCTGGTATTCGACTTACAGTTTTCAATCGGGCTTGGAAGTATCTGGATTAAATTGCGCTAATCTTTTGATGTAGATCGGGTTGTCGCTCGGAAGAGAGTTTAGTGTTTCGCGGAATAAGCTGTTCAATGTTAACGATCAGACGACACGAGAGATTGTGTTGCGACAACGGTCAGTCATATCCTTTCCTATTCACGTGTATCACTTGTGCACGTTTAAAGCTGTCATCGTGAATGACGTGTAATTTTTCTTGAATTTGTATCTCGGTATTCTCATTAATTTCCCGGTTAATTATGCATGCACGGAATACCACGTATACTCGCGTAAAATATTTAAGGACGACAACGTCCTTTAGAACATCCATGAGAGAGTCTGTCGCTGCGCGACGAGTTCTCCTCGTCATTTCGCATACCATAAACTTTTTGCACGCGAAAGTCATAACTCAATTAAAAAGTAAACCGCAATTTTAAGCTCGTGTCATTCTTTATATAATCGAACGATTCGGGTGCTTCGTCTTGAAATAGCTGATCCTGCAAATTGCAAGAACAGAATCTCACGTATTGCAAACCATGAAAGAGTGAAATTCGCGTCCTCTGTAAACGTGGAATGTCATGACGATTACACGGGCAGCCGGCAGTCTTATCCGAAAGCATCCAAGACACACCGTAAATCGAACAATCGGCGTAACTACGCCAATAGCCAAAAAGGGAGAAAGTAGTACTCGGTCCGCGAATTCGCTACATCGAGATCTGACACGTCGTCAACTGTCTCGAAGGCAGTGGCACCGTCTGGGGTCGCGGCAGCCGTGGACGCGGCAGGGGTCGCGGGGGCGGCGCGAACCTCTTGGGTTCCGGCGTCGCCCCCGCGAATTACGCACCAGGACTGCAGGGCGTTGCGCCTGGGCTGCGGGAGGTCGTGAACATCCTCGGCAAGAGGAACCAAGCTGGCACTTTGACGGGCGTAGGCCCGCCGCCGGGAACGCTGGATAACGAGAGCGCGTGCGACGAGGAGGAGGGGACTTCCACCAAGAGACCACCGAGGCCTCTCTACAGGAGATTAATCAACTACGTGAGACAAGCCTGGACCGGCGTCAAGTTCGCCCTAGGTATATTACCCAGATTTATCGATGTGAAAGAGCGAAAAATCGTCGCGCGAGAATGCGTCCCGTCGGGCAGCCTTGTAGCGGGTAGAGGTGCGCATAGTCGGGAAGTTTGCCCCGGAAGAGACGTGTGACGCAGTGCACAACCGCCTGCCTCTCTCTCTCTCTCCTCTCTGTCTCTCGAGTTTATCGCGTTAAGTGGCCCACCGAGAAACGAAGTTGGGGAAAAGGCGGAATGCCTCGCGAGTCGCAAACTCGATGTATATCCCGTGTTACTCGTACGTCCTTTCCTCGAGTAAGCTTGAATAGTGTAGCCCGCGGGAGAGAGGGGGTAATTAAAACTACGACTTATGGCTTCGTTAAGCGGCACGGTTACTTAGAACTCTTTATGCTCCATATTTGTGCCGGCGACGTTACGTGCTAATCAACTGTGTAACGCACGCATATTAACGTGCATCCCGATGAAACTGTGAAAACACAACGGCAACAATCTACGTGCGCGTACGTGCGGCAATAAAAATATCATGATGCGCGAGAGGCAACCGTTTCTTCGTGCGATTTATTCAAGAACCGAGCAGTCTTGCGGGAACAAGGTTCTACGTTTGATCGAACCGGAATATTCGATGCGTCGACGTCACAGTGTCTTACGTGCACACCACTTTCCATCGGAGGACCAATAAAAGCGTGACTAGCGCACTTGTTCGGGAAACATGACGGCCTGCGGGGTTTTCCTTGGCGGTTGAACCAACGCTGCACGCTGGTCACGTGTCTCGCGGAGTATCAATGTTGCATGCTGCTCACTCGCTCCTACTTGTAGGGATGCTCGCTTGTCTTCCACGTACGCAGCTCATTACCCTGTGCCCCTTTTCCAGTCGACCTCGCGCGGATCCGCCAACTCAACTCGAAGCTTCAATTTCAAATTGAATTAGCTGACGTGTTCTCTTGTCGAGATGCACATAACTCCAATAATACCTTCCATTTCCGACTAAAAATCAATAACTCAGTCACATTAAATGCAGTAATAGGGTGCATGTGTTGCATACGCCGTGTAATGTACTACACATGTACAACGCATGCATTTACCATGTTAACGCTGCGTATTTAATATGGCTGAGTTGCTGCTATTCTTCTTAAAATCACTCTCCAAAATACAATCAGTATAATTTTCACTGAAATGTTAACTGGTGATTTAGTTATAAGTATAGTATTGCAATCAGTAAAATCTCCCGCATTGAATTAGTTAATAGTAGCGTCTGTTCTCATTATCAATGCATTTTGCGGACATGGACAATGTAATTACACGCAAGGTGCATGGAAACCGTTAATTCCGTTGTCACAAACGCAGAAACTTGGATTTAATATAATGTATTATATAACAAATTTGTTTATCACAGATTTTGCAGTAGTTTCACTTCCACTGGTCAAAACAGTGAAAAAATAAGACGAAGCAGGAGAGTGGGAGTGCTTTCACTGAAAATTAGTATATTTGCTGGTAATCGGTGAATTAGTCTTTGTATCGATTCAATCAGAGACATTGTCATCAATTCTCTTTAAGAAAGAGCAACAGTAATATAAAAATATATAGACACAATGTGCCTGAGCCAAAATACCTCCGGAAATGAAAGGCATTATTGGAGTTCTGTATAGAGACATTTTCTGCACCACCAACACATGTGTCCGTAATTATTGAAGTTTCGTATAAATTATTGAAGACCTTACGTAAGATTCCACATAACTTTGCTTCGAAACTTATCGTTTACGTGTTTAATTGCGCGAACATTTCACGCGACGATAAATTTGCGCACGGTTGTAATCTATTCTTAACGCACCGTGCACGCTGATTTGCGGTTTCCATTAATGCTTCGAAAATAAAATGGACACGGGTCACGATGTATAATGCATCGAGGTTTTATACGACACACGTACAGTTATGTCGCGTGGAATCGTTTGTTATGCGCATAAACCAGTAGGAATTCGTAATTTATACGCGAATAGTTAACTGTTACCGTGAGAGCCGCCGTGAGAATCCCGATTTTACGCGCGAGGTCGGGCGAGAGCTTTTTCACGGACCTCCGATTTGCACGTATCGATTTAGTATTTGCTTGAGCGTATCGCCAGTCGCCGGTAATTCAAGGAGGGTGAACAAAGGGACTCGGGATCACTTGAGAAGGGCCCGCAGGACGTAACGCACGGCCGACCCAGTTAATTCCTCCGAGCTCGAATTGATTTCTCAAATATTTATACGGTATGCCATTACTATTACTGGCCAGCGGCCATTGTTTCGTGAGTGTTTCACCGTCGCCCAAGGTATTCCTTTCATTACGCAATGCTCGAGGGACGAGACTTCCTAGTGGCCACGCAACATGTATCCTGGCACCTGAGATCTCTGGGTCGTGAGAACGCGTTTCATGAAAATTCATACGGTCCAGATGCGGTTTCGTCCGCAAATTACATTTTCACAAACGGATTTATGAGGGAAATATCTGGAACCAACGTCGTCATCCGTCCGACATATCAGTACGAAGGACGGCGAAATATCGTCCGATAAAACGCGCACATCCCTACGTTCGTTGGCTCATCCTTCCGTCGGCCATGATTTTATTCCATCGCAAGAGAGGATGTTAAAAATAGAGCATTTCTGGCTCTATTTTTCCTGAAAGAACTTGAACTAATCATTAAGAAACTGTTTCTTCTAGAAACAAAAAGTAAATTATTTGTTCACTAGGGAAAGTTCCGAGGAAAGTTATGAAAATATTATTGATCCCATCGAAATAGTCACATGAAGAGTTTTTCTAAGTTTTGCACCCTTGATATATCTTTAAAAGTATAATCAATTATATATTTATGTCCTAAGAGGAGAATAATAAATGTAGATACATTTTTTTGTTCTTATATAATATATACATTGTAGAGATATCTAGGTAAAATGATGAAAAATGTGCTGACAAGTGTGTTGAGTGTGTGCATGTACGCTGATAACCTTCTTGATGACTTTCCTCTGATTTTTTCTCCTTCTTTCTTACCTCTTGAAGTATCTCAAGTGAAGAGTTTGTTAGGTGAAGACTGAAAAATGTAAGTAGTAAATTCTTCCTTTTGGAGATCTCCCTGCATATACAACATATAAATATTGTATAAACCAAAAAAACAGACTTCTCTACAGTTACTTCTCAAGATATAAATGTATAACTAAATTTATTTTAAAAATATGTCAAAGCGTACAAAGCTTAAAAAATACTTTATATGGCTATTTCAATATTCGATAATAAGTCTAGATTTTCATAACTTTCCGTGGACTTAATTGACAAATAATTGTTATTTTTTGTTTTTAGAAGATTCCAGAAACAATTTCCAATGATTAATTAAAGCTCCGTTAATGGTCCAAGAATGGCTTGCTTTTATTATTATTCATAATTTATATTAATAATAACATTCTTTATCCGACCATTGTTATGGGACCATTGTTAAACGGATCCATTAATCATACATTAATTAACGTTAATTAAACGAATACATTAATTATATATTAATGGACAAATTATTGATACTACTTGTTCAAGTAAATAACAAGTGCCGATATGTTTTAATAACAAAGCAAACCGCTCGTTGTACTTATTTGACATACAGGTCCGCCATCAAGAAAAGATTGTGTATAAAGATATAATTTATTTGTTCACGTTTTATTTAAAATTGGCATGCTAAAAAAAGAAAAGTCGCTTAATAACGGAACATTGAAGAATATTGAATTCAAATAGGGGATAAAGCGTATTTAGAGATATATTTGTCTCGTGAATTTGTGGAAAATCCGCTTTAATAATGACTGTCTGAAATATCAGACGCTATTTGTATTAAAGTACAGAAGATACGCACGAAGGATAGATATTCTCGCGGTGCGGATGCGAGCACCATGCTGAGTGCGCTCCGTGTAATCCGGGGCCGCAGCTTACGGTATGCATTAATGCAGACCTGGGTGTAAACATCATTAATAATTGCATCCACGTAGAAACAATTCATCCGTTATTGTAGTGCGATAGTTGGGAGAAGCTAAATCGTAGACATCAGTGTATTACACAATCTGTTTGCAAATTTACATCCGCCGTTTCATCAAGATGCATTTGTGAAATTATAAAAGGAGTAGAGATGTGCGAATCAAGGATTCTTCTACGTCAAATTAAATTGAATCAACGACATTCCATTCGAGACAAACTAAGTCAAATCGTCGAAAAATTCTAAACTACGGTGAGATAATAGTATTTGAATGTGTGATAACACACGTGCTAAATATCTCTTCCAGAGTTGCAGTGTACACGGTGAATCAATCTTTCAACTATCTTGAAACTATCCTCCAGCTATCCTCAAACTGTCCTGAACCCCAATTACTGATATTAGAGCTCTTTTTAATTCTTTAATTCAGTATCTAATCGATTCTTTTTAAGACTCGATAAATAGGAAAGTCCAAATATGACTTGCTCATTATATGTCAATTCTTATTTGTTAGCAAGAAATATGACTTTTCAAGATCGCTACACAATATGTGAGATATGTATTGAATAGTTCAGATTCGAATCAAAAATATTTAATTCGACTCGAATAATTTGCACATCACTATGAAAGAGCAAAGCGAGAAATCATTCTTGTCATGTCCACGACGATTGAATAATATTATCTCACTCTATTATGTTCACTTATTACTCATTTATGATGAATGCCAATTTGCTTCACTATTATTATTCTCGGGTGCAACTGCATTCGAATATTAAACAGCGTACAGTACTGACTGCATTCAGCCTCATGGTAATCGAGGTCTCGTTTAATCGCGATTGCATCCGAACGGAATAAAATGTTGCGGTGAACGATTGAATGATAGAATACACGGACGAAAATCTGGTTGAAATGTCTTGCAGACGCGTTCATTGTCGACGGATTCCTGATAAACTTTCTGAAACTCGGAGATCGGAAAAGAATTTTTTTCCCAGTATATATATATGATGTTAATCGATCATAAGGGGAACTGTTTGTCGTGAATCAAATTTAAAATCGACTCACGATGCATAACGCCGCCGACGGAAATAAGTTACATTGACGCATCAGCTATTGATTGCGGCCGACCGCAATAAATATCGCATGCCCGGTAATTAATAAATTGAATTCGGAGGCTGCTGTGTAATAATTAAAAATAACGATCCCGTCGAATTAGCACTTATCGTGGACACGCATAAACGTGCGCGTAAAAATTCAATGGAATCTCCGTTTAGCGGGATCGCATTTTCCCTCCGCCGTGCGATCAGTCTCAAAATTTTTTGCGGGCTGTGCCGCATAAATTAATCTGATTATGCAAAATTCCGTCTCTCGTTCGTCCCGAAACGTCCGTGTATCGGAATAATCCCTGGTTATTCGTTTATTTTTTCTTTCTTTTTTTTATATAAGCCTTACCCTCGTGTATATATAAATAAAGTGGCGAAGAAATTGCCTCTCTAAAGTCTCCCGAGCGATAGCTTCCACACCCTTTATCACCGATTGCGAAGCGCAACGTAATGAAAAAAAGGACATCTACGTGATTCGCACGCCCAACCGTTTTCCTCTTACTTCGCGTTAGCTCGGACAGCTTCGAAGAATTTGCGGACGCGAGTCGCATCGGGAAACGTAGCGTTACATCGAAGAAGTGCCTCGGTCGGTCTCCACGGGAGCGTTCATAAACATCCGAATATTCTCGTCCGATTTGCGAGCGCATAACAGATTCCTGCGGGATCGCTGTCGATGAACGCATCGACGGGAGCTCCGGCAGTCCCGGCCTTTCATCAGGAAACAGAGACCGACGTGCATGCTGCCTGTCGAGCGGCAACCGGTGCATTCCGCGAGGAATGCCTTTCATCCCTCGCGCGGATCCAATATCTCAAAAGAGGAGGCAGCACTGACATCCACGATTCGGTCCTCACCTCTCCTCTAGACCGCCATCCGGAATGAGACGTAGGGTCGAACGGATGTTGCCTCGCCGTTGACCCTATTTACGCTCGGTCAAGCCGTCCCTTTTGCTTACAGAACTATATGACACGGAAGACTAGATAGAATACGCACGGAAGCAGTCTTGTTGTCTAGATTAAATTTGGAGTCCTTTTGTTCTTGTCGCCGGCGACACGCCGTTCCAAAAGAAAAAAGAGCGGATGCGTGATGTGGAAATAAAATGTCTCAAACTTTTACAAATAAATATATCTGACATTTTTTTCACACAGATAAGAATTAATTGAGATAACGTTAAAATAATGATTTTACTTATAGCAGTGATATAAGTTGGATTAGATTTAGTTTTTACGAGGCGAAGCTCTGTAATGATAATTGCTTCTGATCTATGAAATATGTTACTTGTAACTTATTTTAATTTTTTTATAGAAACTTTTCTGAGATTTTTCTGCTATTTATTCATGATAAGTTTTTGAAAATATTTTAGTTGTTATTTTAACATTATTTCAACTAATTCTTAATTTCGCCGAAAAATATTTTAGATAACAATACCCTATAATGATAATTGTTTTTAATTTATGAAATACGTTATTTCAACTTATCTCAATTTTTTCATATAGATTTTTCTGGTATTTTTCTGTTATTCATTCTTGAGAAGCTTAAATATCTTATTATTTTAACGTCATCTTAATTATGCCAAAAAAAGTTTCTAGATATGTCTTCTTTCAGAAATATTTGGGACCATTTTTCCGAATTCCGTGAGAATCGGAGGGTGAATCTTACCAGCACTACATCCACTCGATTTATAAGTTCCTAAGATTAGCAAGACGTTCGATTTCTTGAAGACATTGACAACAGTTCAATGGAAATGTGCAGAATTTTTCACGACGAGACGAGTTTACTCTTTTCGCTCGACTTCTTTCTACCCAAGATCTTTCGATCAGTGCTCCCCTCGTTTGAGATTCTCTACGGAATTACCAAAGTTACGGTACAAATATACGCGACATGCCCTCTGACCGAACGTTCGCGCTATCGTTCACCCCGCGACCGCTCGGCGTCAGTTATCGGTGGTGTCTCGTTTTTGTCTCTTCCTCCCGCTGCGTCACATTTGTCTGCAGATTGAATCTGAGGAATCTGGCGCTGTCGGAACAAGACGATTCGATTTAAATTCCAACACCGGATTGCTCGCCCTCTCGCTCGCTCGCCTCCTAACTTCCGCGACCCCTCGTGTGGAAAACATAACGTAAGCTTCGTGTATTCGTGGGGCAGGGTGGCGGCGTAAAACTGCTCCGAATTTCCGTCCTGAATCCAAATCTACCGTCCTACATGGAAACGGCGTACCCATCGTATGCACGATACGGGTTCTGATTTCCAACGCTCGCTACTGCGCGCCGCTGTTACACGACGTGAGAGGTATTTATTGCGAAACCACTTCATCTCGCCCCCTTATTTCGAACGAAATAGCGAAGAATTGTCCCCCGAGAAAGAGAAGTATTAGGATGGCAAAATGTCGCCGTCGTATAATTCTAGAAGCGATTTCTTTTCCACGATATCGCTAAAATCGCGATATTTGTCCTTCGCAAAATTGCGGAATGAAATTCACGTTTCTCCCAGAACGAACGGCTCGTGTATTTTACACTCTGAATAAATATCCACATAGATTAGTTGCAACGTCCTTATGAGACAAAATCTTTTCATTGTGATTTTGAAACACATATTTCTTTAGAAGAGAAATGTATATATGTATGTATGCTGATTCACTCCCCTACACACGTACTCGCTTTTCGCATTTATCAAAGAATTCATACATATTTTTTTCGCCCTCTTACACATCCGGACGAATAAATTTTACCGTGGATTTCAACTGTGCTTTATAGCGAGATTAAAAAGGGAAACGGGAGACGTTTGCATAAAACGTGCGATCCAGCGGGCACGTTTAAGGGATTGCGATGACGCAATTCTTCCACGACCTTATGCCAGTATTTGCGGAACACATTTATGGCATACCGCTCCGATCGGCGGGTTTGCGACGCGCGGCAGCGAAAATTCACCTCACCCTAGATCTCACGGTGCCGCGAGAGACGTCGAACGAGATCTCATAAATATTCTATAAGCCACGTGACACAGAACGGATGGCTTTCGAACTACAAGGAAGAGCAATTTTTGCAAAATCTCGTCGGGCACTAACGCGGTTGCGCCCGTCTCGTTTCCTTCTGTATCGCCGTCTCATAAACGCCGTGCTTTACTCCGCCGAAAGTTGTTCCGCGTTCCTAGTTTCTTGAAGGTTCGACGGGCTCTTTCTCGGATAAAGAGGGCGATCCCGTGGGAAATAAGGTTCAGTAATGCAGCGCTGCCACTCACGTACAACCAACCACCCGCGAGCGAGTGGAACTTTATGAATTGCAGCGCATTCCAAGTTCCACCTGGCGAAATAGCGTACGTTTCGTCACTTCCATATCACTTCCGCGGGTACCAATTGAAACGTACGAAAAGGTCTGTGATTATCACCATATGTTACACACACACATACACATGCAATGATGGTGCAGTGGAAATTTCTCCGAGTGAAAAGGCAAATTTAAAGAATTTCTCTCTTGAAGTGAATCAGCGAAAATGTTTCTGATTAAATCAGTAAAAGAAGCATTTCACCGATAATCAGTGAATACTTTGCAAATCCAAATATTTTAGCTAAATCTTTTTTTTATTTTACTGCTTTATTCATGTCTCATTAATTTTGGTCAGTGGAGGTAAATTTTCACTGCAAAATCTGTACATTACAAATTCGTTATACACTTTGCCGAATTTTCAACGATCATATATCATACATCGCCGAATTCACTTCGACGAAAGCTGCTAACGTGCCTAACGAATAGTTCTAGCGAGAAATATGATGAAGTTTAGAGATTTGTCATTTGGTAACACGAAGCAATTGTTCATCTGAACAAGTCATGAAGTTAAAGTAAACACTGTTAACCCCCGATGTATGTGTTCTAAGCTTATACGCACCTTGTAAGCTTATACGTATACTTGAAACTTGAGTTTACTCCGGAAAACACACTCGTATGTCTTCCAGTTAGGAAGTACAGATTATAATTTTGAAGTTCACGGTCTCTCCAGGCATTTTCTTAAATTCGAATCAGATGCTATAGTCTGAGAACAAGTCACAGATCTCGAAGCTTTCGTGCGATATGACGGGAATCGCAATTGGTCTTCATATCACATGAGAGTTCCGATCTTCGAATTCAATCTCAGGTTTCTACCAGAGATCGCAACGTGTCGTCGAATTCGAATTCGAATTTTACGGACTGTCGAATCAGTTGATATATCGCACGTCGAGAAAGATAAAAGATATATTAAAGGTGGAGTTCAGAAAAGAAAAATAGAAGTAGGAGAATAGTTCCATTAGTCTAGAATTATTTTGTTACGTGTACAGACAGAATTGAATATTTAACGAATAAAAGAAAAATTAATTAATTGCAAAATTTAGAATGTCCAGTATTGTGAAATCTCTGGAAATATATTCTTAGATATTATGCATAAAAAATAATTAGGAAAAGTTAATTGTTCACATTTTTATTGTCTAATGTTTCCAAAGATTTTTGATGCTTCAAGAGTCCACAAGAAGTTGTACGGAAACCATGTTCGCGTAATAGGTCTTGAAATGGGATAGATCCTTCGTAATGTGGCGACGCCGCCAGTGTTTCATTTGTAGGCGAAAATGTACGGGTAAAGCATAATAAACAGAACCCTCGAAAGTCGTGGTATGCACGAAGGCGTTAAGGCGAGCGAGATGCGCATAGTAATTTAGACGAACTACAGGCTAAGTTAGCCAATAGGGATTGAGGGTTGAGGAATACGTATTTTGAAAGGGATCAGGACGAACGTATCCCAGAATGTTTTGGCATATGACGACTCTTGGGTGCAACTATGTCTTCTTGAATTTCTATTTCTCCTATCTTCTATCCTTTTGGTGAATTGGTCTTAGGAAACCAACGCGATACATTTTGAAAAGCGACTACATTTAGTAGAACTGCGATACACATACATTTAGACCTTTCTACCACGTTATTGCCCTCCTTTTTGGATCTTTCCACTACACATTCATTTTGTAGATGTTTCGCGTCAATAGGTCTGCTACCATATCTACCCCATAAAATCTCAGTGAAACGTAGCTTGCCGTCTTAAGCTTCCAACGAAGTTCTTTAATCTTGTTAGAGCTTTCCAACGGTCCAACGGACCCGCGATACACGAAAGGAATTTGCCGATCTGCCCTTCTGGCGATTAACGCAAGTTCACTCTGTTTTTACTTCGCAGATTCGGAATACGAGGAAGAGCAAACACCGAGATACAGACCGGACTCTTTGGCGAGCCTTTGTCGAGCCACCAGATTCACGGAGGCCGAGCTGAAGAGGATATATCGCGGCTTCAAGGCTGAATGTCCTACGGGAGTCGTCAGGGAGGAAACTTTCAAGTGCATCTATTCCAAGTTCTTCCCCCAAGGAGGTGAGCTCAGATCTTTAGATACAGCAATATTTCTGTCGTGATAAATGATTCCTTATTAAGCAGTTAAAGAAGTGGGACACCGTTCGCTAGAAAGAAAAAAGATATACGAAGCATACGAAGTTGGCGAATTGTTAAATATATCTTCCTGGGGTTTCCGCTTAAATGCATTATGTAGATGGAAATTTTATTAATAATTGTGTTTATTATCAACTTTTCTCTCTTTTTCTCTCTCTCTCTCTCTCTCTCTCTCATATTTCAAAGAGAACGGTTATTAAAAGCGATACGTTCCATCATTTAAATCGGCGATGCGAAAGGCTCACTGTATTTTCTACGTCCTTTATAATACGTATGTCAGATAGATTTCTCTTTCCTGTGTGGCAGGAGACACGAATACGCAGAATTGCAAAATGATGAACGTCCGAATAGAATGGTTTCACGCGCGCGCGCGGGGCTTTATTATGCCCGAACATACATAACTAGATCTGGAATTAATAGATACTTTGAACTAGTCGTGTCTCTTTCTACATATGCATTCATCATGACTGTCGAGTATCCGAGGAATCGGGAACGATATCCGAAAGCCGATAGCTTGACAGTTTGAGATTTAGTTCACGTAAGATAACGTTTTGATCCTTCATGAATAGTAATCAGCAGGAAAATGATACAAAATAGTGGAAATATATTTAAAGTACTTGGATGTTGATATATGAACAATGGATAAATCTTTCGAGGTAAAAGGGAGAAGAGAAAGAGAATCGGAAGAATAAGTATCCTGCGTGATTATGCACTGAGAGAACGATTTGTTGAATCAAATAAACGTTTCCTTGGAATAGTCTAAATAAATTATTTGGTTGACACAACATAAATATTGCTTTGGAATTAAACCGCAAATAAATATTTTTGTGGCGTCAAATAAAATTTTGTTCGATCAATCAAAAAATTCGTTTGGACTATTCCAAAAAAGTGTTTATTTGATTCAACCATCGTTCTCTCTGTATGCATAACATATGAGCGGACGGAGAACATTAACTTACGCAAACTAATTAAAACTATCCAACTATCATAGCTGCCTTCGAACATCGTGCCCGATTCCTCGGATACTCGACAGTGTGATGAATGTATATGTAGAAAAGGACGCGCTTAGTCATCAAAACATCTAGTTCTGAGAATTCTGTTTCGATCTGGGGAATGGTAAGACAATTATGAATTCCCGTGCACAGTTTAAACAGAAAGTGTGCGCAGCTCAGGTTGATTTAAATTGAAGAAAATTAAATGGGCCGAAGAAGATCTTACTTCCGGTCGTGAAGAGGCTGCTGGTCTTTCTCGCTAACGCATTTTTACCGGCCAGCATATCTGCTGAATATCTGCTGAATATTCCAAAGAGTATTTCATGGTGGAATTCATAATTAACAGAAATAGCGGCCCCGCTTTGGCCTGCGCTTCATTTTTGCCAAACACGCGTTCTCCGATAACGATTTTTCCTGACGCGCGACGCGGAAGAATTCCGCAGATACCGAAGAACTGTTTATTTTGCGAAAAAATAGTCCAATGTGCCGTCCGCTTTATTTATTCGCCGTGCGTTTATTCGCATTTAGATTTTCTCGTGTTGCAACGGCAACATCGAGGATGCGTCGAAGAGCATCGACATGGGGAGGGAAAGAGAACAATCCAACTGGGATAACTACGGCTCTTCGCTGAGCGCGGTTGCAGTAGTCATGGTAACCAACTCCGAGATCAAAATGGCACTACGTTTCAAATGTTCCCTTTTATCCGTTCGTATGAGAGAGCAGGAGAGGTATGAGAGAGGTTATCTATGACTACGCCTCTCTCTCTCTCTCTCTCTCTCTCTCTCTCTCTCTCTCTCTCTCTCTCTGTGCATCAATGCGAAGCAATTTTCGGTAGCTGCGTTCCTCGTATAAACGCGTTTTAACTGGCGCCGATTAACTTTGTTACAGCGGCATTGAGTGCCCGGCCGTTTAACTGAATGCCACTCGAGTGAAATACTTAGTGCAAATTTTCTCACGACTCGAATGCCGTTCGTTACATCTCCTTTAATCGAAACGATTCTATCGCAATTTCGTCACGCGAGTCATCGTGTTCTCTTCCTTTCGATATGAATTGAAACAGAGACTCCAGAAGGGATGAGCACTTGGAGTCGTAACATTTATTTATTTTTGTAGCAAAAGCCTTCCCTGAGTACGATCCATGACATAAACTGACTCTCGCGTTCGCATTGTTATGAAGAAAATGACGGAACCCGCGATAAAGATTTACCCGTGTTCTCGTGTCACTGAATCTCTGCGGCGTGGTCCAATATCCGCGTTAATAAAACGCCATGATATAAAAAAAAAAAAATATGAGCGACGGGCTTTTCGAAGCATTCAACGGCCGCGGTATCGTGAGGCGTTTAAAGCTTCCCGTCGTCGACAAACTCCTCTACTCCGGAGGTTTCATAGCCGAGGGCGCGGGACCGCGTCGATATCATGATTTGTTTGTCGCTCGGCGTAAAAGGCGGGTCGAATGCGAATTTACGAGCGATCGAGCCGAAATCCTTGGGAAAAAATCTCCCGTGCGCCGAATAGACGACGGCCCCGGGCGGGCATCCGTCCATCTTCGTCGACTACTATTTTACGATTTTACAGCTCGCCCTATACGCTTCGCCTTGTTTTTTCAAAGAAGCCTCTAGTACCGCCGTTCGTCCGGGGAGATAAATACGGCATTATCCGGCCAAAGCTTCTCCCGGAGAATATACGAAATATTGAAAACGCGCTGTACGAGGATTTAAAACTTGTCCATGGCGCGGAAGGTTCACTTGGTAGAGAGAAACACAGACTGTGCGCAGACGAACGGACTTTCTATGAAGGAAGGAAATATCTTCGTGTTAAAAATCGTGGCACATGAGATGAGTTAAGATGAAACTACGACGTGTATCGACGGATATACGTTTATTCTGATTTTTTCTTTTTTTTTGTATAGTTCGCGAGTCGAAATTTTAGCTTTATTCTCTCTCTCTCTCTCTCTCTCTCTCTCTCTCTCTCTCTCTCTCTCTCTCTCT
>NW_022639494.1:1608918-1615894 GCF_010583005.1 Odontomachus brunneus | reverse complement strand
TCTCTCTCTCTCTCTCTCTCTCTCTCTCTCTCTCTCTCTCTCTCTCTTTCTCTCGACCAGAATTCTCTAATGTCTGTATATTCTGAAAGATGTGTTCACAATATAAAGATTGAAGTCCCACTTAGCGTCTCTAAATAGTAGAAAACGTAGAAAACGCGTAAAATAAATCTACAAGTCCTAAAGGATTTCTCGGAAAAGTTAACAGGTTAAAAAGAATCAAAATTTCGACCCATGAGAATCATCCACCGACAAACTTATGCAATAATAATATAATTAATAATATAATTAGGAATAATAAATAATAATTAATAATAATAATCTAAAGTATATAATAAAATGAAAAAATAATTATTAATATTAATTATTTATATATATATATATTATATTATATATATTAATTATTAATTATTAGGGGCAAGTCCGATAATAATTCTCAATTTTGACAATTTTGTAAGTTCCCAGCGTTATTGTGTCCAAACCGTTTTGCAACACATTACAAGGAAAGAAAGTTTGATCGGATGAACCAATTTCTGGTGAAATATGAACGATTCGGAAATCCCGGCTGAAGTTACCAAGTTTTATTCGCAATTATCAAGATATCTCGTTAACTTCAACAGAGTTTTAGTCATTTTAATCGGAACTCCTGAATCGTTCATACTTCAGTTGATTCATCCAACCAAATTTTTTTTCTATGTATATCGGACACACCTCGTTCAGAAGTAAATTCGTAAAACTTCCTTTTGATTCTCAGCTGCATCTTTTGTAATTAAATTGAATTCAATTAAATTTCTTGTTACATTTGTCAACATGTGGTTGTTATGTAATTTATTGTACCAAAAATAAATTTTTTTTTCCCGTGAATAGAGATGAAAAAATTTTCCTATCATTTTGCGGCACTACAGATTTAATGTTACGCGCGAGATAACAGAGCACGCTACTTCGAGATAAATTACCGAACTAATGACGACATTGTCTCGCATTCGGCTTCTATTTTCACAAAGAAACCACCACAGTTAAAAGACTACCGTAATCGTCTCTTTTCCTTAATATATATTCAAAAGAAGCGGACGCCGCGTGTACCTTCATTATAGTAGTAAAATAATACAGGATGTGTGTGTGTGTGTGTGTATGTGTGTGTGTGTAAGGACCCGAAACGCGCGCTTCTATGTAATGGGCGAAACTGAATTTCAGTTTCGCGGCTATATATACAGCAATATACGTATTTACCTATTTTGCAAGCGCAGTTCTATCTTGGAATCGTACTGTATTCGGTTGAATAATATTGACAACGTTAAAGATAAACACAACAATTATTGCATATGGCGCTCGCGTTTCGAGGGGAAGCTGCGCGCGTAGAGTTGCAAATCATAGGTTCGCGTTTTACGGCGATTTCGGCAAGGAGTATTGCACGAAATTAAACGTGGTGAGAGCTTTTAATAAAAATTCCCCGGCTCTCGTTGCGCTCGTGCTGCACGCGAGACGTGTATACTCGTCGTAATTTCCTCATTTATTCGAATAAAGCATCCACAGAGCTATCGAGCCGGCGGGAGGAGCAAGGCCGCGTGATAGAAGATTAATTATAAATTCTCCGCGCTTAGTCGGTCGTTGTTTCGCGTAAGGGAAACGGGAATACTCCCCCGCTCGTCGCCGGACTGACGTTTCCACTTCTCTCAAATTGCGGAGAAGATTTCCTGTGGTTTTATTTGCCGCGCTTCGTTCTTTTTTTCTGTTCCGCTTTTTTCTTCTCCTTCTTGTTCTTTTTAATTAAGCGTAGATCGAACGGTTGGCCAAACAAGGACGATACGAAACGGAGGCGCGGTCATTAAATTGCAGTTTTTAATTAGAGTTCTTGCCTCTTATTGGATGCGCTGCTTTAGGCGATTGGTCCGCGAATACTTTTATAAGCCACGCGCTTTAGTTTTGGATAAAAAGAATTGAGATAATGCCCGGCCTCGATTCTATCGCGCGCATGTGATCTTCTAAACTGCGAAGGTTCCGATATCATGTCGCTAAGTATTATATAATAGCAGTGCCGACAAAGGCATGTTTGAATATATCAACATTGTTAGGAACATTTCCGCGTACATTATTTTATTCGCAATATCAGGTGTGAATCCTTATTTGCGCGTTGAGGGATGACACGAAAATGTTTGTTATTTCAGTGAAGTCAAAATACTACTGGACAAACAGTCAACGGATCTAAAATAAGCAAAACTACATGTCCCAGTTCAACAATATATGTCAATCAAATCATGGTAAAATTGGACGTCACGGTAGATAAGCCGGTACCAGTTTTTACGTTCTACTCGATGTAAAAACGAGGGCGCCGTTTAATATATACTATCCGCGCTCCCTCTGCGTTGCAGACTTAACGTATCATTGTGCGAAATGGAGAGATGAGTTGGCTGTAGTTATGAAAGAATAATCCAAACCACATAAAATACATTTCGAGAAGAGTGAAGACGAAAATTTGAACATGATTTAAAAAATATAAACTAACATTCCTATTGCAATAGTTCAAGAAGTCAAGCATAGTCAATATTCTTCTCTTTAAGAATATACATTGACAAGCTTAACTCGTAAAAAAATTGACTTTAAAAACCTTTAAAAACTTAATAAAAAGAGATGACATAACTAGAAAAAAATAAAAACTGTTTTTCAGTTAATTTTAGACGTCCATAAGGCTTGGATATTTTTTGCATAATTATGCATTTTCTTGCATAACTATGGTTAATTATCGTATAACAAAAAGATACGAAGGTTTCCCTCGAGAAGAATTTAGAATTAATACGGTTAGAAATTATATAAATTTAAAATTTCTTTCGTTTTAACAGCGAATTCTTGTTTCCAAAATTGCGGCGATTTTGCGGAGAAACGTCTCGCCATCGACATTAATTTCCTACGTCTGTAACAGGTCGGACCAGTGTTTTGAAAAAAATCACAAATCCGCCGCAACGAATGGGCAGTAGAAGCTCCTTTAGCGATCGTGTCTTTTATCAAGGGTAGACATGTTTATACTTATCTAAAATCCCTCCGGCGGCCCAAGAGGGTAGTCGAGACCCGCACGTACAATACAGCGCGTGAAATTTATACCTCTGATATCGAATACGAGGCCGGCGCAATAAAGGAACATTACTGAGATCTGGCCCAACAGTCAAAAGTCGAATGGTTGAATTACGACATCGCGATAAATCCCACTCCGCCGTTGAAATAGCGATTCACGACTCGTATTCGTTAGTTCATAGCGGAGGAGGGCTATCCGCTTTTCTTCCCATTTTCGAAGCAGGCCTCGTTTCGGCCACTTTGAACTCGCGAGCTTGCGAATACCTACTTTGAAGTAGCTGCCTACGTTTGTGCATACACGAAGAGATGCCCCAGACATCGGAAATCAATGTCATATTACACGAGATATCAATTTTGGAAAGTCCATATTTGGATTGTTCCATTATTATTCACGACGTCGTAATGAAACTTTATTTGCATATTCACTCATGTCCCTAAACGATCTATAAAAAATCGCAAAGAATCATACATTAATCACGATTATGTGCAATTGTTGAAAATTTTTGGAGCAACATATACTCGATATCCTGCATTTTCCTCTCGAGCGAGAAGCATCTCCGGTAAAATCCATAGTATTTGAAGTATCTTGCAGCGTCTCAAAGATAGCGCAATATTTTGTGCTTGACCGTACACATATGTCGTGCATGCAAGATTTACACGCATATACAGTGTGTCTGATGTACGTCTTTCTTTGTTCAATTTCACGAGTTCTATCTGTGCGAATCGCATCAGACACCCTGTATAACTATATGGCGCAAAGCGTGAAATACGTGATCCTTCACGAGGAGACTATAGCTCCGCAATTCTACGAGAACGGTCCGACAGAACGATTGAACAGCGGGAGGGGACAGTAGGGAGAGAGGGTGTACGTGTTGTATGTGTGTGCGGATCGCCACTGTGGCTTATCCACTTTGATAGTGCGGCATGCAACGGAAAATCTCACCGGGTGTCTGAACTGCGGAAGAATATACGCGAGAATCTTTCGCGATCTCGCGGTTAGCGAAACAAGTATTTTTATTGCAAATAAAATCGCCGCGCTTCGCTTTCGGCCACGATTCTCTCTCGCGCGGGAAGTTAGACAAGAGAAATTGGCGGGTAGTGTGGGAAGCCTATAAAATCCGGACGGAGTTTCCCAAGTGTTCTTCGAAAAAAGAAGACCACGGGCGCGAACGAGTGTATCGCATGACAAAAATCCGTGGGAAAAGCAAAATTCCAAATGCGACAAGTTAAACTCAATTGTCGCAATATGTGTGCCGAATGTTCTTTGTATGTGTCGAGGTATAAGCACTCCCGCCGCGGTACTTCCCGCTAATATACTTTGCCAGTTGCGCCGCCAGTAGGCACCGTCGAGGGCAAAGAAAACTAATTTTCGGATTTCGCATTACTTCGCGATTGAGGTACGTCTCTCGCGAGCACGTAGCAGCTCACAGACGTTTGCCAATTTTGACAAGTTAATACATTTTATACTTTCGTATTTCGTGATATCTTCTGTAGGACGCATCTTCTGTGTGTGTTTAGCGCGGCATACTTGAAGTATGATAAGAGCCGCTGTCCGAATTTTCGAGAGCGAGCCTTCCTGATGAATCTAGATTCGCGTTAGTGAGTGAAGGAAGCTGAAGTTAAAACTTTACGACGGCCAAGATATTTCGTTCGAAAGTAGTAGGGGGTTAGTTGATTACCGAGATAAGTTGGCAAAACTATTTACTTCTAGTATTTTCTAACAAGTTACAAAATTAAGCAAGTAAGATTTTTAAACATGTCAAAGATGGCTTTAAAGTCCCTGCTTGTTTGATTCTGAAACCTGTTAAAGAATAGAAATAATTAAATTTATTTTTGCCAAATAGCTCCGATCTTCCCTATATCTCGGCCAACCCTTTGGTAAAGCCGAGTTCCATGATAATTCGCGCTATACATCTACCTTTTAAGTGTAAAGCTACTCATTATCTCTACTGGATGTTATTAACACGCGCCGAAGGGTATTCGATTTTATGAGCTGTCCATAACAGATTCAGCGGCCTTTGTGGATGTTCTCGTTCAAGATCATTGCGTGTTCGTTTGTTCGCGAATTCAAGCGGCCTTATTAAGCATCTCTTTCGCGGCGGCATTAATGCCGGACGAGTGTTTGGCTTCAACGAGATTGAACCCGCAGAGAAACTCGAGCACCGTGCTCATCATTAGATCATACCAGATATCATTAAAGCGCGAGTCCCTTTTCACAAAATACGAATCCCCCGCACGAGAGCCTATTCGAGAGAATCGCCCTGATTTATTCTCCGCGACTATCTTGCATACACAGATAATGTAATTCGCGATTCGCAAAAAGCTCACGGTTTACCGACGCGATAGCGATCGCGCACAGACAAATGCTCTTTGCCGAATTGGCATGCGAAATTATATATGGGTGGCTTTATCGACGGACACACTTGTCGAATGCGTCGATTCGATACGTAAGCGAATACGATCGCGATTCTGATCGAAAATTACATTTCTGATGAAATCATGTAACCAAATGTAAAAAGCGGTGTGAATAGGTGTGATTAAAATAAATTTGTTTCTCTTTTTGTATAGCCAATACAAGCCAGTACGCGCATTACGTTTTTAATACTTTGGACCAGGATCACAGCGGGCTTCTCAGCTTCGAGGTAAGCGCACCACATTTTAATGAAACTTCACGGTCATCATCGCGCTTCATACGATATCTCGCGCACGCTCTTGGTTTCGTAATGCACAATGGCATTTGAGTCCCGTCGCTGCATAGTTCGCCTTTTTCATTGTCCCTGGCGTTGTTTGCGCTTAGCATATTGCTTTGAAAATATCAGCATGCATAAAATCGCTGGCAATATCACGCTCTATATTTAACTCCTCGGGTCAATTCGATGCAGATTAATATTGTAGCGTCACGACAGACAAGATGCGCCGCAATGCATCGTGAGATGGATACGTCACGAGAATTCGTCGAGTAATGTCGTTCACGGTTTCAGGTGTTTTTCTCAATTTTTTGGAAAATTTCCTTCCGTACAGAATCCTCTCCAATAAATTCATCGGTTTTGCCAGTCTTGTTCATCAATATTCATAACATGTGTATTGAACTTTCTCTCCCCATCTCCATGTTGTTTGGAAAGCACAGAAAAAACCTGGGGAAACATCTTTTGCAGCCGTGATAGCATTCGCAGTGAGAGCGGCTGAATTATATAGTAACTGCTTAATCACGTTCTCCGTATAGTGTGGTCGGCCATAATTAGCGGACTAAATATGTAATTAAACAAAGCGGTTGGAAATGAGCAGCGAAATTAACACCTAATTCTAACGCGCCTGAGTACTGCTGGCTTCAAATGGAATGGAAGAAGAGCGTGTTGTATATGTGGACTATAAATTTCGTGATTTACACGTAGCACCGTAAAACGCAGTGCACGTCGTTTTGGCGAGATTCATATCTCATTATATTACACGATTCAACGGCGTTCAATATATTTTTGTGGAATTAAATTCTGTTAGCTCGCTTATCATTGGTACTCGCGGATAACGCGCGTGATATTCTAAGCAAAGCATGTATCGCGGACTCTCTCAACTAATTAGACGTTATACGGACAGTCAGCATAGTGGATTTAACCAAGTTTGCCAAGTTTGACAGTTCGATCAATCGCCAAAATTCGATTCGAGCGGCAAAGTCAATTTGTGGACGAGCACGACGCCATCCGCACGATAGATATCGTGCTTCTGAAGAATAAAGTGGGACGACGGGGCAGAAGTCGTCAGGGGATAATTACCGGTTGTCTTCCAAGGTGCCAAATGGAATCGCACTTCTGTATAATCATCATCATTATGCCGCTATCGAGACGTCATTAAATTCTCTCTCTCTCTCTCTCTCTCTCTCTCTCTCTCTCTCTCTCTCTCTCTCTCTCTCTCTCTCTCT